>NC_060127.1:205937109-206119244 GCF_021461395.2 Schistocerca americana | reverse complement strand
CAAAAATCACAATGGAGCCTTAAGTAAAAGAGGACTGACACTCTCACTTTCTATGATTTAAACATCTCCTGTGAGTCCAGTTTTAGATTCCGATGCTTCACTTCAGGTTTACTGTATCCCTTGGACCTTCTTATTGACGATGAAACACTGAAATTGCATCGGAATTAAATTCAAAAAACACAATGCCGACTTAAGTGAAAGAGGACTGACACTCTCACTTTCTTTGTTTTGAACCTCTCCTGTGAGTCCAGTTTTAGATTCCGATGCTTCACTTCAGGTTTACTGTATTCCTTGGACCTTCTTATTGACGATGAAACACAGAAATTGCATCGTAATTAAATTCAAAACGCACAATGCCGACTTAAGTACAAGAGGACTGACACTCTAACTTTCTATGATTTGAACCTCTCGAGTGAGTCCAGATTTAGATTCCGATGGTTCACTTCAGGTTTACTGTTTCCGTTGGACCTTCTTATTGACGATGAAACACAGAAATTGCATCGGAATTTAATACAAATGGCACAAAGCCGACTTAAGTACAATAGGACTGACACTCTCACTTTCTGTGATTTGAACCTCTCCTGTGAGGTCAGATTTAGATTCCGATGCTTCACTTCAGGTCTACCGTATACCTTGAACCTTCTTATTGACGATGAAAAACAGAAATTGCATCGGAATTAAATTCAAAAGGCACAATTCCGACTCAAGTACAAGAGGACTGACACTCTCACTTTCTATGATTTGAACCTGTCCTGTGAGTCCAGTTTTAGATTCCGATGCTTCACTTGAGGTTTACTGTATCCCTTGGACCTTCGTATTGACGATGAAACACAGAAATTGCATCCGAATTTAATACAAAAATCACAATGGCGACTTAAGTACAAGAGGACTGACACTCTCACTTTCTATGATTCGAACCTCTCCTGTGAGGTCAGATTTAGATTCCGATGCTTCACTTCAGGTTTACTGTATCCCTTGGACCTTCTTGTTGACGATAAAACACTGAAATCGCATTAGAAATTAATACAAATAGCACAATGCCGTCTTAAGTAAAAGAGGACTGATGCTCTAACATTCTGTGATTGAACCTCTCCTGCGAGTCCAGTTTTAGATTCCGATGCTTCACTTAAGGTATACTGAATCCCTTGGACCTTCTTATTGACGATGAAAGACAGAAATTGCATCCGAATTTAATACAAAAGGCACAATGCCGACTTAAGTACAAGAGGACTTACATTCTAACTTTCTATGATTTGAACCTCTCCTGTGACTCCAGTTTTAGATTCCGATGCTTCACTTCAGGTTTACAGTACCCCTTGGACTTTCTTATTGACGATGAAACACAGAAATTGCATCCGAATTTAATACAAATGGCACAATTCCGACTTGAGTACAAAAGGAGTGACACTCTAACTTTCTATGATTTGAACCTCTCCTGTGAGTCCAGTTTTAGATTACGATGCTTCACTTCAGGTTTACTGTATACCTTGGGCCTTCTTATTGACGATGAAACACAGAAATTGCATCCGAATTTAATACAAAACTCACAATACCGACTTAAGTTCAAGAGGAGTGACACTCTCAATTTCTTTGTTTTGAACCTCTCCTGTGAGTCCAGTTTTAGATTCCGATGCTTCACTTCAGGTTTACTGTATCCCTTGGACCTTCTAATTGACGATGAAACACAGAGTTTGCATCCGAATTTAATACAAAAGGTACAATGCCGACTTAAGTACAAGAGGCCTGACACTCTAACTTTCTATGATTTGAACCTCTCCTGTGAGTCCAGTTTTAGATTCCGATGCTTCACTTTAGGTTTACTCTATCCCTTGGACCTTCGTATTGACGATGAAACACAGAAATTGCATCCGAATTTAATACAAAACTCACAATACTGACTTAAGTACAAGAGGAGTGTCACTCTAACTTTCTATGATTTGAATCCCTCCTGTGAGTCCTGTTTTAGATTCCGATGCTTCACTTCAGGTTTACTGTATCCCTTGGACGTTCTTATTGACGATGAAACACAGAAATTGCATCGGAATTAAATTCAAAAGCACAATGCCGACCTAAGTAGTAGAGGACTAACACTCTCACTTTCTATGATTTTAACCTCTCCTGTGAGTCCAGTTTTAGATTCCGATGCTTCACTTCAGGTCTACTGTATTTCTTGGACCTTCTTATTGACGATGAAACACAGAAATTGCATCGGAATTAAATTCAAAACGCAATATCCCGACATAAGTAAAAGAGGACTGACACTCTCACTCTCTATGATTTGAACCTCTCCTGTGAGTCCAGTTTTAAATTCCGATGCTTCACTTCAGGTTAACTGTATGCCTTGGACCTTCTTATTGACGATGAAACACAGAAATTGCATCCGAATTTAATACAAATGGCACAATGCCGACTTAAGTACAATAGGTCTGACACTCTCACTTTCTATGATTTGAACCTCTCCTGTGAAGTCAGTTTTAGATTCCGATGCTTCACTTCAGGTTTACTATATCCCTTGGACCTTCTTATTGACGATAAAATACAAAACTGCATCGGAATTTAATACAAAACGCACAATACCGACTTGAGTACAAGAGGAGTGACACTCTATCTTTCTATGATTTGAACCTCTCCTGTGAGTCCAGTTTTAGATTCCGATGCTTCACTTCAGGTTTACTGTATACCTTGGACCTTCTTATTGACGACGAAACACAGAAATTCCATCCGAATTTAATACAAAACTCACAATACCGACTTAAGTACAAGAGGAGTGTCACTCTAACTTTCTATGATTTGAATCTCTCCTGTGAGTCCAGTTTTAGATTCCGATGCTTCACTTCAGGTTTACTGTATCCCTTGGACGTTCTTATTGACGATGAAACACAGAAATTGCATCGGAATTAAATTCAAAAGGCACAATGCCGACCTAAGTAGCAGAGGACTAACACTCTCACTTTCTATGATTTGAACCTCTCCTGTGAGTCCAGTTTTAGATTCCGATGCTTCACTTCAGGTTTACTGTATCCCTTGGACCTTCTAATTGACGATGAAACACAGAGTTTGCATCCGAAATTAATACAAAAGGTACAATGCCGACTTAAGTGCAAGAGGATTGACACTCTAACATTCTATGATTTGAACCTCTCCTGTGAGTCCAGTTTTAGATTCCTTTGCTTCACTTCAGGTTACTGTATACCTTGGACCATCTTATTGACGATGAAACACAGAAATTACATCCGAATTTAGAACAAAAATCACAATGGAGCCTTAAGTACAAGAGGACTGACACTCTCACTTTCAATGATTTGAACATCTCCTGTGAGTCCAGTTTTAGATTCCGATGCTTCACTTCAGGTTTACTGTATCCCTTGGACCTTCTTATTGACGATGAAACACTGAAATTGCATCGGAATTAAATTCAAAAAACACAATGCCGACTTAAGTGAAAGAGGACTGACACTCTCACTTCCTTTGTTTTGAACCTCTCCTGTGAGTCCAGTTTTAGATTCCGATGCTTCACTTCAGGTTTACTGTATTCCTTGGACCTTCTTATTGACGATGAAACACAGAAATTGCATCGTAATTAAATTCAAAACGCACAATGCCGACTTAAGTACAAGAGGACTGACACTCTAACTTTCTATGATTTGAACCTCTCGAGTGAGTCCAGATTTAGATTCCGATGCTTCACTTCAGGTTTACTGTTTCCGTTGGACCTTCTTATTGACGATGAAACACAGAAATTGCATCGGAATTTAATACAAATGGCACAATGCCGACTTAAGTACAATAGGACCGACACTCTCAATTTCTGTGATTTGAACCTCTCCTGTGAGGTCAGATTTAGATTCCGATGCTTCACTTCAGGTTTACTGTATACCTTGAACCTTCTTATTGACGATGAAAAACAGAAATTGCATCGGAATTAAATTCAAAAGCACAATTCCGACTTAAGTACAAGAGGACTGACACTCTCACTTTCTATGATTTGAATCTCTCCTGTGAGTCCAGTTTTAGATTCCGATGCTTCACTTGAGGTTTACTGTATCCCTTGGACCTTCGTATTGACGATGAAACACAGAAATTGCATCCGAATTTAATACAAAAATCACAATGGCGACTTAAGTACAAGAGGACTGACACTCTCACTTTCTATGATTCGAACCTCTCCTGTGAGGTCAGATTTAGATTCCGATGCTTCACTTCAGGTTTACTGTATCCCTTGGACCTTCTTGTTGACGATAAAACACTGAAATCGCATTAGAAATTAATACGAATAGCACAATGCCGTCTTAAGTAAAAGAGGACTGACGCTCTAACATTCTGTGATTGAACCTCTCCTGCGAGTCCAGTTTTAGATTCCGATGCTTCACTTAAGGTATACTGAATCCCTTGGACCTTCTTATTGACGATGAAAGACAGAAATTGCATCCGAATTTAATACAAAAGGCACAATGCCGACTTAAGTACAAGAGGACTTACATTCTAACTTTCTATGATTTGAACCTCTCCTGTGAGTCCAGTTTTAGATTCCGATGCTTCACTTCAGGTTTACAGTACCCCGTGGACTTTCTTATTGACGATGAAACACAGAAATTGCATCCGAATTTAATACAAATGGCACAATTCCGACTTGAGTACAAAAGGAGTGACACTCTAACTTTCTATGATTTGAACCTCTCCTGTGAGTCCAGTTTTAGATTCCGATGCTTCACTTCAGGTTTACTGTATACCTTGGGCCTTCTTATTGACGATGAAACACAGAAATTGCATCCGAATTTAATACAAAACTCACAATACCGACTTAAGTTCAAGAGGAGTGACACTCTCAATTTCTTTGTTTTGAACCTCTCCTGTGAGTCCAGTTTTAGATTCCGATGCTTCACTTCAGGTTTACTGTATCCCTTGGACCTTCTAATTGACGATGAAACACAGAGTTTGCATCCGAATTTTATACAAAAGGTACAATGCCGACTTAAGTACAAGAGGCCTGACACTCTAACTTTCTATGATTTGAACCTCTCCTGTGAGTCCAGTTTTAGATTCCGATGCTTCACTTTAGGTTTACTCTATCCCTTGGACCTTCGTATTGACGATGAAACACAGAAATTGCATCCGAATTTAATACAAAAATCACAATGGCGACTTAAGTACAAGAGGACTGACACTCTCACTTTCTATGATTTGGACATCTCCTGTGAGTCCAGTTTTAGATTCCGATGCTTCACTTCAGGTTTACTGTATACCTTGGTCCTTCTTATTGACGATGAAACACAGAAATTGCATCCGAATTTAATACAAAACTCACAATACTGACTTAAGTACAAGAGGAGTGTCACTCTAACTTTCTATGATTTGAATCCCTCCTGTGAGTCCTGTTTTAGATTCCGATGCTTCACTTCAGGTTTACTGTATCCCTTGGACGTTCTTATTGACGATGAAACACAGAAATTGCATCGGAATTAAATTCAAAAGCACAATGCCGACCTAAGTAGAAGAGGACTAACACTCTCACTTTCTATGATTTTAACCTCTCCTGTGAGTCCAGTTTTAGATTCCGATGCTTCACTTCAGGTCTACTGTACTTCTTGGACCTTCTTATTGACGATGAAACACAGAAATTGCATCGGAATTAAATTCAAAACGCAATATCCCGACATAAGTAAAAGAGGACTGACACTCTCACTTTCTATGATTTGAACCTCTCCTGTGAGTCCAGTTTTAAATTCCGATGCTTCACTTCAGGTTAACTGTATGCCTTGGACCTTCTTATTGACGATGAAACACAGATATTGCATCCGAATTTAATACAAATGGCACAATGCCGACTTAAGTACAACAGGTCTGACACTTTCACTTTCTATGATTTGAACCTCTCCTGTGAAGTCAGTTTTAGATTCCGATGCTTCACTTCAGGTTTACTATATCCCTTGGACCTTCTTATTGACGATAAAATACAAAACTGCATCGGAATTTAATACAAAACGCACAATACCGACTTGAGTACAAGAGGAGTGACACTCTATCTTTCTATGATTTGAACCTCTCCTGTGAGTCCAGTTTTAGATTCCGATGCTTCACTTCAGGTTTACTGTATACCTTGGACCTTCTTATTGACGACGAAACACAGAAATTCCATCCGAATTTAATACAAAACTCACAATACCGACTTAAGTACAAGGGGTGTGTCACTCTAACTTTCTATGATTTGAATCTCTCCTGTGAGTCCAGTTATAGATTCCGATGCTTCACTTCAGGTTTACTGTATCCCTTGGACGTCCTTATTGACGATGAAACACAGAAATTGCATCGGAATTAAATTCAAAAGGCACAATGCCGACCTAAGTAGCAGAGGACTAACACTCTCACTTTCTATGATTTGAACCTCTCCTGTGAGTACAGTTTTAGATTCCGATGCTTCACTTCAGGTTTACTGTATCCCTTGGACCTTCTAATTGACGATGAAACACAGAGTTTGCATCCGAATTTAATACAAAAGGTACAATGCCGACTTAAGTGCAAGAGGACTGACACTCTAACATTCTATGATTTGAACCTCTCCTGTGAGTCCAGTTTTAGATTCCTTTGCTTCACTTCAGGTTACTGTATACCTTGGACCATCTTATTGACGATGAAACACAGAAATTACATCCGAATTTAGAACAAAAATCACAATGGAGCCTTAAGTACAAGAGGACTGACACTCTCACTTTCAATGATTTGAACTTCTCCTGTGAGTCCAGTTTTAGATTCCGATGCTTCACTTCAGGTTTACTGTATCCCTTGGACCTTCTTATTGACGATGAAACACTGAAATTGCATCGGAATTAAATTCAAAAAACACAATGCCGACTTAAGTGAAAGGGGACTGACACTCTCACTTCCTTTGTTTTGAACCTCTCCTGTGAGTCCAGTTTTAGATTCCGATGCTTCACTTCAGGTTTACTGTATTCCTTGGACCTTCTTATTGACGATGAAACACAGAAATTGCATCGTAATTAAATTCAAAACGCACAATGCCGACTTAAGTACAAGAGGACTGACACTCTAACTTTCTATGATTTGAACCTCTCGAGTGAGTCCAGATTTAGATTCCGATGCTTCACTTCAGGTTTACTGTTTCCGTTGGACCTTCTTATTGACGATGAAACACAGAAATTGCATCGGAATTTAATACAAATGGCACAATGCCGACTTAAGTACAATAGGACTGACACTCTCACTTTCTGTGATTTGAACCTCTCCTGTGAGGTCAGATTTAGATTCCGATGCTTCACTTCAGGTTTACTGTATACCTTGAACCTTCTTATTGACGATGAAAAACAGAAATTGCATCGGAATTAAATTCAAAAGGCACAATTCCGACTTAAGTACAAGAGGACTGACACTCTCACTTTCTTTGATTTGAACCTCTCCTGTGAGTCCAGTTTTAGATTCCGATGCTTCACTTCAGGTTTACTGTATCCCTTGGACCTTCGTATTGACGATGAAACACAGAAATTGCATCCGAATTTAATACAAAAATCACAATGGCGACTTAAGTACAAGAGGACTGACACTCTCACTTTCTATGATTCGAACCTCTCCTGTGAGGTCAGATTTAGATTCCGATGCTTCACTTCAGGTTTACTGTATCCCTTGGACCTTCTTGTTGACGATAAAACACTGAAATCGCATTAGAAATTAATACGAATAGCACAATGCCGTCTTAAGTAAAAGAGGACTGACGCTCTAACATTCTGTGATTGAACCTCTCCTGCGAGTCCAGTTTTAGATTCCGATGCTTCACTTAAGGTATACTGAATCCCTTGGACCTTCTTATTGACGATGAAAGACAGAAATTGCATCCGAATTTAATACAAAAGGCACAATGCCGACTTAAGTACAAGAGGACTTACATTCTAACTTTCTATGATTTGAACCTCTCCTGTGAGTCCAGTTTTAGATTCCGATGCTTCACTTCAGGTTTACAGTACCCCTTGGACTTTCTTATTGACGATGAAACACAGAAATTGCATCCGAATTTAATACAAATGGCACAATTCCGACTTGAGTACAAAAGGAGTGACACTCTAACTTTCTATGATTTGAACCTCTCCTGTGAGTCCAGTTTTAGATTCCGATGCTTCACTTCAGGTTTACTGTATTCCTTGGACCTTCTTATTGACGATGAAACACAGAAATTGCATCCGAATTTAATACAAAACTCACAATACCGACTTAAGTACAAGATGAGTGACACTCTAACTTTCTATGATTATAATCACTCCTGTGACTCCAGTTTAAGATTCCGATACTTCACTTCAGGTTTACTGTATCCCTTGGACGTTCTTATAGACGATGAAACACAGAAATTGCATCGGAAATAAATTCAAAAGGCACAATGCCGACCTAAGTAGAAGAGGACTAACACTCTCATTTTCTATGATTTGAACCTCTCCTGTAAGTCCAGTTTTAGATTCCGATGCTTCACTTCAGGTTTACAGTATACCTTGCACCTTCTAATTGACGATGAAACACAGAGTTTGCATCCGAATTTAATACAAAAGGTACAATACCGACTTAAGTGCAAGAGGACTGACACTCTAACTTTCTATGATTTGAACCTCTCCTGTTAGTCCAGTTTTACATTCCTTTGCTTCACTTCAGGTTACTGTATACCATGGACCTTCTTATTGACGATGAAACACAGATATTACATCCGAATTTTATACAAAAATCACAATGGCGACTTAAGTACAAGAGGACTGACACTCTCACTTTCAATGATTTGAACATCTCCTGTGAGTCCAGTTTTAGATTCCGATGCTTCACTTCAGGTTTACTGTATCTCTTGGACCTTCTTATTGACGATGAAACACAGAAATTGCATCGGAATTAAATTCAAAACACACAATGCCGACTTAAGTAAAAGAGGACTGACACTCTCACTTTCTTTGTTTTGAACCTCTCCTGTGAGTCCAGTTTTAAATTCCGATGTTTCACTTCAGGTTTACTGTATCCCTTGGACCTTCTTATTGACGATGAAAAACAGAAATTGCATCGGAATTAAATTCAAAAGGCACCATTCCGACTTAAGTACAAGAGGACTGACACTCTCAGTTTCTATGATTTGAACCTCTCCTGTGAGTCCAGTTTTAGATTCCGATGCTTCACTTCAGGTTTACTGTATCCCTTGGACCTTCTAATTGACGATGAAACACAGAGTTTGCATCCGAATTTAATACAAAAGGTACAATGCCGACTTAAGTACAAGAGGACTGACACTCTAACTTTCTTTTATTTGAACCTCTCCTGTGAGTCCAGTTTTAGATTCCGATGCTTCACTTTAGGTTTACTCTATCCCTTGGACCTTCGTATTGACGATGAAACACAGAAATTGCATCCGAATTTAATACAAAAATCACAATGGCGACTTAAGTACAAGAGGACTGACACTCTCACTTTCTATGATTTGGACATCTCCTGTGAGTCCAGTTTTAGATTCCGATGCTTCACTTCAGGTTTACTGTATCCCTTGGACCTTCTTATAGACGATGAAACATAGAAATTGCATCGGAATTAAATTCAAACCGCGCAATAACGACTTAAGTAAAAGAGGACTGACACTCTCACTTTCTATGATTTGAACCTTTCCTGTGAGTCCAGTTTTAGATTCTGATGCTTCACTTCAGGTTTACTGTATCCCTTGGACCTTCTAATTGACGATGAAACACAGAGTTTGCATCCGAATTTAATACAAAAGGTACAATACCGACTTAAGTGCAAGAGGACTGACACTCTAACTTTCTATGATTTGAACCTCTCCTGTTAGTCCAGTTTTACATTCCTTTGCTTCACTTCAGGTTACTGTATACCATGGACCTTCTTATTGACGATGAAACACAGAAATTGCATCCGAAATTAATACAAATGTCACAATGGTGACTTAATTACAAGAAGACTGACACTCTCACTTTGTATGATTTGAACCTCTCCTGTGAGTCCAGTTTAGATTCCGATGCTTCACCTCAGGTTTACTGTATCTGTTGGACTTTCTTATTGACGATGAAACACAGAAATTGCATCCGAATTTAATACAAATGGCACAATGCCAACTTAAGTACAAGAGGACTGACACTCTCACTCTCTATGATTCGATCCTCTCCAGTGAAACCAGTTTTAGATTCCGATGCTTCACTTCAGGTTTACTGTTTCCGTTGGACCTTCTTATTGACGATGAAACACAGAAATTGCATCCGAATTTAATACAAATGGCACAATGCCGAATTAAGTACAATAGTACAGACACTCTCACTTTCTATGATTTGAACCTCTCCTGTGAAGTCAGTTTTAGATTCCGATGCTTCACTTCAGGTTTACTGTATCCCTTGGACCTTCTTATTGACGATAAAACACAGAAACTGCATCCGAATTTAATACAAAACGCACAATACCGACTTAAGTACAAGAGGAGTTACACTCTAACTTTCTATTGTTTGAACCTCTCCTGTGACTCCAGTTTTAGATTCCGATGTTTCACTTCAGGTTTAGTGTATCCCTTCGACCTTCTTATTGACTATGATACACAGGAATTGCATCCGAATTCAATACAAAAGGCACAATGCCGACTTAAGTACAAGAGGACTGACACTCTAACTTTCTATGATTTGAACCTCTCCAGTGAGTCCAGTTTTAGATTCCGATACTTCACTTCAGGTTTACTGTTTCCCTTGGACCTTCTTATTGACGATGAAACACAGAGTTTGCATCCGAATTTAATACAAAATGCACAATGCCGACCTAAGTACAAGAGGACTGACACTCTAACTGTCTATGATTTGAGCCTATCCAGTGAGTCTAGTTTTAGATTCCGATGCTTCACCTCAGGTTTACTGTATCCCTTGGACCTTCTTAGTGACGATGAAACACAGAAATTGCATCCGAATTTAATACAAAAGGCACAATGGCGACTTAAGTGCAAGGGGACAGACACTCTCACTTTCTATGATTTGAACCTATCCTGTGAGTCCAGTTTTAGATTCCAATGCTTCACTTCAGGTTTACTGTATCCCTTGGACCTTCTTATTGACGATGATTCACAGAAATTGCATCCGAATTTAATACAAATGGCACAATGCCGACTTAAGTACAACAGCACTGATACTCTCACTTTCCATGATTCGAACTTCTCCTGTGAGGTCAGATTTAGATTCCGATGCTTCACTTCAGGTTTACTGTATACCTTGAACCTTCTTATTGACGATGAAAAACAGAAATTGCATCGGAATTAAATTCAAAAAGGCACAATTCCGACTTAAGTACAAGAGGACTGACACTCTCACTTTCTATGATTTGAACCTCTCCTGTGAGTCAAGTTTTAGATTCCGATGCTTCACTTCAGGTTTACTGTATCCCTTGGACCTTCTAATTGACGATGAAACACAAAGTTTGCATCCGCATTTAATACAAAAGGTACAATGCCGACTTAAGTACAAGAGGACTGACACTCTAACTTTCTATGATTTGAACCTCTCCTGTGAGACCAGTTTTAGATTCCGATGCTTCACTTCAGGTTTACTGTATCCCTTGGATCTTCGTATTGACGATGAAACACAGAAATTGCATCCGAATTCAATACAAAAATCACAATGGCGACTTAAGTACAAGAGGACTGACACTCTCACTTTCTATGATTCGAACCTCTCCTGTGAGGTCAGATTTAGATTCCGATGCTTCACTTAAGGTTTACTGCATCCCTTGGACCTTCATGTTGACGATAAAACACTGAAATCGCATTAGAAATTAATACAAATAGCACAATGCCGTCTTAAGTAAAAGAGGACTAACGCTCTAACATTCTGTGATTGAACCTCTCCTGCGAGTCCAGTTTTAGATTCCGATGCTTCTCTTAAGGTTTACTGTATCCCTTGGACCTTCTTATTGACGATGAAAGGCAGAAATTGCATCCGAATTTAATACAAAAGGCACAATGCCGACTTACGTACAAGAGGACTTACATTCTAACTTTCTATGATTTGAACCTCTCCTTTGAGTCCAGTTTTAGATTCCGATGCTTCACTTCAGGTTTACTGTACCCCTTGGACTTTCTTATTGACGATGAAACACAGAAATTGCATCCGAATTTAATACAAATGGCACAATACCGACTTCAGTACAAGAGGAGTGACACTCTAACTTTCTGTGATTTGAACCTCTCCTGTGAGTCCAGTTTTAGATTCCGATGCTTCACTTCAGGTTTACTGTATACCTTGGGCCTTCTTATTGACGATGAAACACAGAAATTGCATCCGAATTTAATACAAAACTCACAATACCGACTTAAGTACAAGATGAGTGACACTCTAACTTTCTATGATTATAATCACTCCTGTGACTCCAGTTTTAGATTCCGATGCTTCACTTCAGGTTTACTGTATCCCTTGGACGTTCTTATAGACGATGAAACACAGTAATTGCATTGGAATTAAATTCAAAAGGCACAATGCCGACCTAAGTAGAAGAGGACTAACACTCTCACTTTCTATGATTTGAACCTCTCCTGTGAGTCCAGTTTTAGATTCCGATGCTTCTCTTCAGGTTTACTGTATCCCTTGGACCTTCGTATTGACGATGAAACACAGAAATTGCATCCGAATTTAACACAAAAATCACAATGGCGACTTAAGTACTAGAGGACTGACACTCGCACTTTCTATGATTTGAACCTCTCCTGTGAGTCCAGTTTTAGATTCCGATGCTTCACTTCAGGTTTACTGTATCCCTTGGAGGTTCTTATTGACGATGAAAAACAGAAATTGCATCGGAATTAAATTCAAGAGGCACAATACCGACTTAAGTACAAGAGGACTGACACTCTCACTTTCAATGATTTAAACATCTCCTGTGAGTCCAGTTTTAGATTCCGATGCTTCACTTCAGGTTTACTGTATCCCTTGGACCTTCTTATTGACGATGAAACACAGAAATTGCATCGGAATTAAATTCAAAACACACAATGCCGACTTAAGTAAAAGAGGACTGACACTCTCACTTTCTTTGTTTTGAACCTCTCCTGTGAGTCCAGTTTTAAATTCCGATGTTTCACTTCAGGTTTACTGTATCCCTTGGACGTTCTTGCTGACGATGAAAAACAGAAATTGCATCGGAATTAAATTCAAAAGGCACAATACCGACTTAAGTACAAGAGGACTGACACTCTCACTTTCTATGATTTGAACCTCTCCTGTGAGTCCAGTTTTAGATTCCGATGCTTCACTTCAGGTTTACTGTATCCCTTGGACCTTCGTATTGACGATGAAACACAGAAATTGCATCCGAATTTAACACAAAAATCACAATGGCGACTTAAGTACAAGAGGACTGACACTCTCACTTTCTATGATTTGAACATCTCCTGTGAGTCCAGTTTTAGATTCCGATGCTTCACTTCAGGTTTACTGTATCCGTTGGACCTTCTTATAGACGATGAAACATAAAAATTGCATCGGAATTAAATTCAAACCGGACAATATCGACTTAAGTAAAAGAGGACTGACACTCTCACTTTCTATGATTTGAAACTCTGCTGTGAGTCCATTATTAGTTTCCGATGCTTCACTTCAGGTTTACTGTATCCCTTGGACCTTCTTATTGACGATGAAACACAGAAATTGCATCGGTATTAAATTCAAAAGGCACAATGCCGACTTAAGTACAAGAGGACTGACACTCTAACTTTCTATGATTTGAACCGCTCATGTGAGTCCAGTTTTAGATTCCGATGCTTCACTTCAGGTTTACTGTATCCCTTGGACCTTTGTAATGACGATCAAACACAGACTTTGCACCCGAATTTAATACAAATGGCACAATGCCGACTTAAGTACTAGAGGACTGACATTCTAACTTTCTTTGATTTGAACCTCTCCCGTGAGTCCAGTTTTAGATTCCGATGCTTCACTGCAGGTTTACTGTATCCTTTGGACCTTCTTATTGACGATGTAACACAGAAATTGCATTTAAAATTAATACAAAAGTCACAATATGGACTTAATTACAAGAGGACTGACACTCTCACTTTGTATGAGTTGAACCTCTCCTGTGAGTCCAGTTTTAGATTCCGATGCTTCACCTCAGGTTTACTGTATCTGTTGGACCTTCTTATTGACGATGAAACACAGAAATTGCATCCGAATTTAATACAAATGGCACAATGCCGACTTAAGTACAAGAGGACTGACACTCTCACTCTCTATGATTCGAACCTCTCCTGTGAGGTCAGATTTAGATTCCGATGCTTCACTTCATGGTTACTGTATCCCTTGGACCTTCTTGTTGACGATAAAACTCAGAAATCGCATCCGAAATTAATACAAATAGCACAATGCCGCCTTAAGTAAAAGAGGACTTACGCTCTAACATTCTGTGATTTGAACCTCTCCTGCGAGTCCAGTTTTCGATTCCGATGCTTCACTTAAGGTTTGCTGTATACCTTGGACCTTCTTATTGACGATGAAACACAGAAATTGCATCCTAATTTAATACAAAAGGCACATTACCGACTTAAATACAAGCGGAGTGACACTCTAACTTTCTATGATTTGAATCTCTCCTGTGAGTAAAGTTTTAGATTCCGATGCTTCACTTCAGGTTTACTGTATCCCTTGGACGTTCTTATTGACGATGAAACACAGAAATTGCTTCGGAATTAAATTCAAAAGGCACAGTGCCGACCTAAGTAGAAGACGACTAACACTCTCACATTCTATGAATTGAACCTCTCCTGTGAGTCCAGTTTTAAATTCCGATGCTTCACTTTAGGGTTACAGTATACCTTGCCCCTTCTTATTGACGTATAAACACAGAAATTGATCGGAATTAAATTCAAAAGGCACAATGCCGACTTAAGTACAAGAGGACTGACACTCTCACTTTCTATGATTTGAACCTCTGCTGTGAGTCCAGTTTTAGATTCCGATGCTTCACTTCAGGTTTACTGTATCCCTTGGACCTTCGTATTGACGATGAAACACAGAAATTGCATCCGAATTTAACACAAAAATCACAATGGCGACTTAAGTACAAGAGGACTGACACTCTCACTTTCTATGATTTGAACATCTCCTGTGAGTCCAGTTTTAGATTCCGATGCTTCACTTCAGGTTTACTGTATCCGTTGGACCTTCTTATAGACGATGAAACATAAAAATTGCATCGGAATTAAATTCAAACCGGACAATATCGACTTAAGTAAAAGAGGACTGACACTCTCACTTTCTATGATTTGAAACTCTGCTGTGAGTCCATTATTAGTTTCCGATGCTTCACTTCAGGTTTACTGTATCCCTTGGACCTTCTTATTGACGATGAAACACAGAAATTGCATCGGTATTAAATTCAAAAGGCACAATGCCGACTTAAGTACAAGAGGACTGACACTCTAACTTTCTATGATTTGAACCGCTCATGTGAGTCCAGTTTTAGATTCCGATGCTTCACTTCAGGTTTACTGTATCCCTTGGACCTTTGTAATGACGATCAAACACAGACTTTGCACCCGAATTTAATACAAATGGCACAATGCCGACTTAAGTACTAGAGGACTGACATTCTAACTTTCTTTGATTTGAACCTCTCCCGTGAGTCCAGTTTTAGATTCCGATGCTTCACTGCAGGTTTACTGTATCCTTTGGACCTTCTTATTGACGATGTAACACAGAAATTGCATTTAAAATTAATACAAAAGTCACAATATGGACTTAATTACAAGAGGACTGACACTCTCACTTTGTATGAGTTGAACCTCTCCTGTGAGTCCAGTTTTAGATTCCGATGCTTCACCTCAGGTTTACTGTATCTGTTGGACCTTCTTATTGACGATGAAACACAGAAATTGCATCCGAATTTAATACAAATGGCACAATGCCGACTTAAGTACAAGAGGACTGACACTCTCACTCTCTATGATTCGAACCTCTCCTGTGAGGTCAGATTTAGATTCCGATGCTTCACTTCATGGTTACTGTATCCCTTGGACCTTCTTGTTGACGATAAAACTCAGAAATCGCATCCGAAATTAATACAAATAGCACAATGCCGTCTTAAGTAAAAGAGGACTTACGCTCTAACATTCTGTGATTTGAACCTCTCCTGCGAGTCCAGTTTTCGATTCCGATGCTTCACTTAAGGTTTGCTGTATACCTTGGACCTTCTTATTGACGATGAAACACAGAAATTGCATCCTAATTTAATACAAAAGGCACATTACCGACTTAAATACAAGCGGAGTGACACTCTAACTTTCTATGATTTGAATCTCTCCTGTGAGTCCAGTTTTAGATTCCGATGCTTCACTTCAGGTTTACTGTATCCCTTGGACGTTCTTATTGACGATGAAACACAGAAATTGCTTCGGAATTAAATTCAAAAGGCACAGTGCCGACCTAAGTAGAAGACGACTAACACTCTCACATTCTATGAATTGAACCTCTCCTGTGAGTCCAGTTTTAAATTCCGATGCTTCACTTTAGGGTTACAGTATACCTTGCCCCTTCTTATTGACGTATAAACACAGAAATTGATCGGAATTAAATTCAAAAGGCACAATGCCGACTTAAGTACAAGAGGACTGACACTCTCACTTTCTATGATTTGAACCTCTGCTGTGAGTCCAGTTTTACATTCCGATGCTTCACTTCAGGTTTACTGTATCCCTTGGACCTTCTTATTGACGATGAAACACAGATATTGCATCCGAATTTAATACAAAAGGTACAATGCCGACTTAAGTACAAGAGGCCTGACACTCTAACTTTCTATGATTTGCACCTTTCCTGTGAGTCCAGTTTTAGATTCCGATGCTTCACTTCAGGTTTACTGTATCCTTTGGACCTTCTTATTGACGATGAAACACAAAAATTGAATCCGAATTTAATACAAAAATCACAATGGCGACTTTAGTAGAAGAGGACCGACAATCTCACTTTCTATGATTTGAACATCTCCTGTGAGTCCAGTTTTAGATTCCGATGCTTCACTTCAGGTTTACTGTATCCCTTGTACCTTCTTATAGAAGATGAAACACAGATATTGCATCGGAATCAAATTAAAACGCACAATGCCGACTTAAGTACAAGAGGACTGACACTCTCACTTTCTATGATTTGAACCTCTCCTGTGAGTCCAGTTTTAGATTCCGATGCTTCACTTCAGGTTTACTGTATCCGTTGGACCTTCTTATTGACGATGAAACACAGAAATTGCATCCGAAATTAATACAAAAGTCACAATGGTGACTTAAGTACAAGAGGACTGACACTCTCACTATCTATGATTTGAACCTCTCCTGTGAGTCCAGTTTTAGATTCCGATTCTTCACCTCAGGTTTACTGTATCCCTTGGACATTCTTATTGACGATGAAACACAGAAATTGCATCCGAATTTAATACAAATGGCACAATGCCGACTTAAGTAGAAGAGGACTGACACTCTCGCTTTCTATGATTCGAACCTCTCCTGTGAGTCAAGTTTTAGATTCCGATGCTTCACTTCAGGTTTACTGTATCTCTTGGACGTTCTTATTGACGATGAAACACAGAAATTGCATCGGAATTAAATTCAAAAGGCACAGTGCCGACCTAAGTAGAAGAGGACGAACACTCTCACTTTCTATGATTTGAACCTCTCCTGTGAGTCCAGTTTTAGATTCCGATGCTTCACTTCAGATTTACTGTATACCTTGCAGCTTCTTATTGACGATGAAACACAGAAATTGAATCGGAATTAAATTCAAAAGGCACAATGCCGACTTAAGTACAAGAGGACTGACACTCTCACTTTCTATGATTTGAACCTCTCCTGTGAGTCTAGTTTTACATTCCGATGCTTCACTTCATGGTTACTGTATCCCTTGGACCTTCTTGTTGACGATAAAACTCAGAAATCGCATCCGAAATTAATACAATTAGCACAATGCCGTCTTAAGTAAAAGAGGACTTACGCTCTAACATTCTGTGATTTGAACCTCTCCTGCGAGTCCAGTTTTCGATTCCGATGCTTCACTTAAGGTTTGCTGTATACCTTGGACCTTCTTATTGACGATGAAACACAGAAATTGCATCCTAATTTAATACAAAAGGCACATTACCGACTTAAATACAAGCGGAGTGACACTCTAACTTTCTATGATTTGAATCTCTCCTGTGAGTCCAGTTTTAGATTCCGATGCTTCACTTCAGGTTTACTGTATCCCTTGGACGTTCTTATTGACGATGAAACACAGAAATTGCTTCGGAATTAAATTCAAAAGGCACAGTGCCGACCTAAGTAGAAGACGACTAACACTCTCACATTCTATGAATTGAACCTCTCCTGTGAGTCCAGTTTTAAATTCCGATGCTTCACTTTAGGGTTACAGTATACCTTGCCCCTTCTTATTGACGTATAAACACAGAAATTGATCGGAATTAAATTCAAAAGGCACAATGCCGACTTAAGTACAAGAGGACTGACACTCTCACTTTCTATGATTTGAACCTCTGCTGTGAGTCCAGTTTTACATTCCGATGCTTCACTTCAGGTTTACTGTATCCCTTGGACCTTCTTATTGACGATGAAACACAGATATTGCATCCGAATTTAATACAAAAGGTACAATGCCGACTTAAGTACAAGAGGCCTGACACTCTAACTTTCTATGATTTGCACCTTTCCTGTGAGTCCAGTTTTAGATTCCGATGCTTCACTTCAGGTTTACTGTATCCTTTGGACCTTCTTATTGACGATGAAACACAAAAATTGAATCCGAATTTAATACAAAAATCACAATGGCGACTTTAGTAGAAGAGGACCGACAATCTCACTTTCTATGATTTGAACATCTCCTGTGAGTCCAGTTTTAGATTCCGATGCTTCACTTCAGGTTTACTGTATCCCTTGGACCTTCTTATAGAAGATGAAACACAGATATTGCATCGGAATCAAATTAAAACGCACAATGCCGACTTAAGTACAAGAGGACTGACACTCTCACTTTCTATGATTTGAACCTCTCCTGTGAGTCCAGTTTTAGATTCCGATGCTTCACTTCAGGTTTACTGTATCCCTTGGACGTTCTTATTGACGATGAAACACAGAAATTGCTTCGGAATTAAATTCAAAAGGCACAGTGCCGACCTAAGTAGAAGACGACTAACACTCTCACATTCTATGAATTGAACCTCTCCTGTGAGTCCAGTTTTAAATTCCGATGCTTCACTTTAGGGTTACAGTATACCTTGCCCCTTCTTATTGACGTTTAAACACAGAAATTGATCGGAATTAAATTCAAAAGGCACAATGCCGACCTAAGTAGAAGAGGACGAACACTCTCACTTTCTATGATTTGAACCTCTCCTGTGAGTCCAGTTTTAGATTCCGATGCTTCACTTCAGATTTACTGTATACCTTGCAGCTTCTTATTGACGATGAAACACAGAAATTGAATCGGAATTAAATTCAAAAGGCACAATGCCGACTTAAGTACAAGAGGACTGACACTCTCACTTTCTATGATTTGAACCTCTCCTGTGAGTCTAGTTTTACATTCCGATGCTTCACTTCATGGTTACTGTATCCCTTGGACCTTCTTGTTGACGATAAAACTCAGAAATCGCATCCGAAATTAATACAAATAGCACAATGCCGTCTTAAGTAAAAGAGGACTTACGCTCTAACATTCTGTGATTTGAACCTCTCCTGCGAGTCCAGTTTTCGATTCCGAGGCTTCACTTAAGGTTTGCTGTATACCTTGGACCTTCTTATTGACGATGAAACACAGAAATTGCATCCTAATTTAATACAAAAGGCACATTACCGACTTAAATACAAGCGGAGTGACACTCTAACTTTCTATGATTTGAATCTCTCCTGTGAGTCCAGTTTTAGATTCCGATGCTTCACTTCAGGTTTACTGTATCCCTTGGACGTTCTTATTGACGATGAAACACAGAAATTGCTTCGGAATTAAATTCAAAAGGCACAGTGCCGACCTAAGTAGAAGACGACTAACACTCTCACATTCTATGAATTGAACCTCTCCTGTGAGTCCAGTTTTAAATTCCGATGCTTCACTTTAGGGTTACAGTATACCTTGCCCCTTCTTATTGACGTATAAACACAGAAATTGATCGGAATTAAATTCAAAAGGCACAATGCCGACTTAAGTACAAGAGGACTGACACTCTCACTTTCTATGATTTGAACCTCTGCTGTGAGTCCAGTTTTACATTCCGATGCTTCACTTCAGGTTTACTGTATCCCTTGGACCTTCTTATTGACGATGAAACACAGATATTGCATCCGAATTTAATACAAAAGGTACAATGCCGACTTAAGTACAAGAGGCCTGACACTCTAACTTTCTATGATTTGCACCTTTCCTGTGAGTCCAGTTTTAGATTCCGATGCTTCACTTCAGGTTTACTGTATCCTTTGGACCTTCTTATTGACGATGAAACACAAAAATTGAATCCGAATTTAATACAAAAATCACAATGGCGACTTTAGTAGAAGAGGACCGACAATCTCACTTTCTATGATTTGAACATCTCCTGTGAGTCCAGTTTTAGATTCCGATGCTTCACTTCAGGTTTACTGTATCCCTTGGACCTTCTTATAGAAGATGAAACACAGATATTGCATCGGAATCAAATTAAAACGCACAATGCCGACTTAAGTACAAGAGGACTGACACTCTCACTTTCTATGATTTGAACCTCTCCTGTGAGTCCAGTTTTAGATTCCGATGCTTCACTTCAGGTTTACTGTATCCCTTGGACGTTCTTATTGACGATGAAACACAGAAATTGCTTCGGAATTAAATTCAAAAGGCACAGTGCCGACCTAAGTAGAAGACGACTAACACTCTCACATTCTATGAATTGAACCTCTCCTGTGAGTCCAGTTTTAAATTCCGATGCTTCACTTTAGGGTTACAGTATACCTTGCCCCTTCTTATTGACGTTTAAACACAGAAATTGATCGGAATTAAATTCAAAAGGCACAATGCCGACCTAAGTAGAAGAGGACGAACACTCTCACTTTCTATGATTTGAACCTCTCCTGTGAGTCCAGTTTTAGATTCCGATGCTTCACTTCAGATTTACTGTATACCTTGCAGCTTCTTATTGACGATGAAACACAGAAATTGAATCGGAATTAAATTCAAAAGGCACAATGCCGACTTAAGTACAAGAGGACTGACACTCTCACTTTCTATGATTTGAACCTCTCCTGTGAGTCTAGTTTTACATTCCGATGCTTCACTTCATGGTTACTGTATCCCTTGGACCTTCTTGTTGACGATAAAACTCAGAAATCGCATCCGAAATTAATACAAATAGCACAATGCCGTCTTAAGTAAAAGAGGACTTACGCTCTAACATTCTGTGATTTGAACCTCTCCTGCGAGTCCAGTTTTCGATTCCGAGGCTTCACTTAAGGTTTGCTGTATACCTTGGACCTTCTTATTGACGATGAAACACAGAAATTGCATCCTAATTTAATACAAAAGGCACATTACCGACTTAAATACAAGCGGAGTGACACTCTAACTTTCCATGATTTGAATCTCTCCTGTGAGTCCAGTTTTAGATTCCGATGCTTCACTTCAGGTTTACTGTATCCCTTGGACGTTCTTATTGACGATGAAACACAGAAATTGCTTCGGAATTAAATTCAAAAGGCACAGTGCCGACCTAAGTAGAAGACGACTAACACTCTCACATTCTATGAATTGAACCTCTCCTGTGAGTCCAGTTTTAAATTCCGATGCTTCACTTTAGGGTTACAGTATACCTTGCCCCTTCTTATTGACGTATAAACACAGAAATTGATCGGAATTAAATTCAAAAGGCACAATGCCGACTTAAGTACAAGAGGACTGACACTCTCACTTTCTATGATTTGAACCTCTGCTGTGAGTCCAGTTTTACATTCCGATGCTTCACTTCAGGTTTACTGTATCCCTTGGACCTTCTTATTGACGATGAAACACAGATATTGCATCCGAATTTAATACAAAAGGTACAATGCCGACTTAAGTACAAGAGGCCTGACACTCTAACTTTCTATGATTTGCACCTTTCCTGTGAGTCCAGTTTTAGATTCCGATGCTTCACTTCAGGTTTACTGTATCCTTTGGACCTTCTTATTGACGATGAAACACAAAAATTGAATCCGAATTTAATACAAAAATCACAATGGCGACTTTAGTAGAAGAGGACCGACAATCTCACTTTCTATGATTTGAACATCTCCTGTGAGTCCAGTTTTAGATTCCGATGCTTCACTTCAGGTTTACTGTATCCCTTGGACCTTCTTATAGAAGATGAAACACAGATATTGCATCGGAATCAAATTAAAACGCACAATGCCGACTTAAGTACAAGAGGACTGACACTCTCACTTTCTATGATTTGAACCTCTCCTGTGAGTCCAGTTTTAGATTCCGATGCTTCACTTCAGGTTTACTGTATCCGTTGGACCTTCTTATTGACGATGAAACACAGAAATTGCATCCGAAATTAATACAAAAGTCACAATGGTGACTTAAGTACAAGAGGACTGACACTCTCACTATCTATGATTTGAACCTCTCCTGTGAGTCCAGTTTTAGATTCCGATTCTTCACCTCAGGTTTACTGTATCCCTTGGACATTCTTATTGACGATGAAACACAGAAATTGCATCCGAATTTAATACAAATGGCACAATGCCGACTTAAGTAGAAGAGGACTGACACTCTCACTTTCTATGATTCGAACCTCTCCTGTGAGTCAAGTTTTAGATTCCGATGCTTCACTTCAGGTTTACTGTATCTCTTGGACGTTCTTATTGACGATGAAACACAGAAATTGCATCGGAATTAAGTTCAAAAGGCACAGTGCCGACCTAAGTAGAAGAGGACGAACACTCTCACTTTCTATGATTTGAACCTCTCCTGTGAGTCCAGTTTTAGATTCCGATGCTTCACTTCAGATTTACTGTATACCTTGCAGCTTCTTATTGACGATGAAACACAGAAATTGAATCGGAATTAAATTCAAAAGGCACAATGCCGACTTAAGTACAAGAGGACTGACACTCTCACTTTCTATGATTTGAACCTCTCCTGTGAGTCTAGTTTTACATTCCGATGCTTCACTTCAGGTTTACTGTATTCTTGGACTTCTAATTGACGATGAAACATAGAGTTTGCATCCGAATTTAATACTAAAGGTACAATGCCGACTCAAGTACAAGAGGACTGACACACTAACTTTCTATGATTTGCACCTCTCCTGTGAGTCCAGATTTAGATTCCGATGCTTCACTTCAGGTTTACTGTATCCCTTGGAACTTCTTATTGACGATGAAACACAGAAATTGCATCCGAATTTAATACAAAAATCACAATGGCGGCTTAAGTACAAGAGGACTGACACTCTCACTATCTATGATTTGAACATCTCCTGTGAGTCCAGTTCGAGATTCCGATGCTTCACTTCAGGTTTAGTTTATCCCTTGGACCTTCTTATTGACGATGAAACACAGATATTGCATCGGAATTAAATTTAAAACGCACAATGCCGACTTAAGTAAAAGATGACTGACACTCTAACTTTCTATGATTTGAACCTCTCCTGCGAATCCAGTTTTAGATTCCGATGTTTCACTTCAGGTTTAGTGTATCCCTTGGACCTTCTTATTGATTATGAGACACAGGAATTGCATCCGAATTTAATACAAATGGCACAATGCCGACTTAAGTACAAGAGGACTGACACTCTCCCTTTCTATGATTTGAACCTCTCCTGTGAGTCCACTTTTAGATTCCGATGCTTCACTTCAGGTTTACTGTATCATTTGGACCTTCTTATTGACGATAAAACACAGAAATTGCATCCGAATTTAACACAAAAGGCACAATACCGACTTAAGTACAAGAGGAGTGACACTCTAACTTTCTATGATTTGAACCCCTCCTGTGAGTCCAGTTTTTGATTCCGATGTTTCACTTCAGGTTTAGTGTATCCCTTGGACCTTCTTATTGATTATGAGACACAGGAATTGGATCCGAATTTAATACAAATGGCACAATGCCGACTTAAGTACAAGAGGACTGACACTGTCACTTTCTATGATTTGAACCTTTCCGGTGAGTCCAGTTTTAAATTCCGATGCTTCACTTCAGGTTTACTGTATACCTTGCACCTTCTGATTGACGATGGAACACGGAAATTGCATCGGAATTTAATACAAAAGGCACAATGCCGACTTAAGTAAAAGAGGATAGACAGTCTAACTTTCTATCATTTGAACCTCTCCTGTGAGTCCAGTTTTAGATTCTGATGCTTCACTTCAGGTTTACTGTATCCCTTGGACCTTCTTATTGACGATGAAACACAGAAATTTGCATCCGAATTTAATACAAATGGCACAATGCCGTCTTAAGTAAAAGAGGACTGCCACTCTAACATTCTATGATTTGAATCTCTCCTGTGAGTACAGTTTGCGATTCCGATGCTTCACTACAGGTTTACTGTATCCCTTGGACCTTCTTATTGACGATGATACACAGAAATTGCATCCGAATTTAATGCAAATGCACAATGCCGACTTAAGTACAATAGGACTGACACTCTCACTTTCTATGATTTGAACTTCTCCTGTAAAGTCAGTTTTAGATTCCGATGCTTCACTTCAGGTTTACTGTATCCCTTGGACCTTCTTATTGACGATAAAATAGAAACTGCATCGGAATTTAATACAAAACGCACAATACCGACTTAAGTACAAGAGGAGTTACACTCTTACTTTCTATGATTTGAACCTCTCCTGTGAGTCCAGTTTTAGATTCCGATGTTTCACTTCAGGTTTAGTGTATCCCTTGGACCTTCTTATTGACTATGAAACACAGGAATTGCATCCGAATTTAATACAAATGGCACAATGCCGACTTAAGTATAAGAGGACTGACACTCTCACTTTCTATGATTCGAACCTCTCCTGTGAGTCCAGTTTAGGATTCCGCTGCTTCACTTCAGGTTTTCTGTATCCCTTGGACCTTCTTATTGACGATGAAACACATAAATACCATCCGAATTTAATACAAATGGCACAATGTCGACTTAAGTACAAGAGGAGTGACACTCTAACTTTCTATGATTTGAACCTCACCTGTGGGTCCAGTTTTAGATTCCTATGCTTAACTTCAGGTTTACTGTATACCTTGGACCTTCCTATTGACGATGAAACACAGAAATTGCATCCGAATTTAATACAAAACTCACAATACCGACTTAAGTACAAGAGGAGTGTCACTCTAACTTTCTATGATTTGAATCCCTCCTGTGAGTCCAGTTTTAGATTCCGATGCTTCACTTCAGGTTTACTGTATCCCTTGGACGTTCTTATTGACGATGAAACACAGAAATTGCATCGGAATTAAATTCAAAAGGCACAATGCCGACCTAAGTAGAAGAGGACTATTACTCTCACTTTCTATGATTTGAACCTCTCCTGTGAGTCCAGTTTTAGATTCCGATGCTTCACTTCAGGTCTACTGTATTTCTTGGACCTTCTTATTGACGATGAAACACAGAAATTGCATCGGAATTAAATTCAAAACGCAATATCCCGACATAAGTAAAAGAGGACTGACACTCTCACTTTCTATGATTTGAACCTCTCCTGTGAGTCCAGTTTTAATTTCCGATGCTTCACTTCAGGTTAACTGTATGCCTTGGACCTTCTTATTGACGATGAAACACAGAAATTGCATCCGAATTTAATACAAATGGCACAATGCCGACTTAAGTACAATAGGACTGACACTCTCACTTTCTATGATTTGAACCTCTCCTGTGAAGTCAGTTTTAGATTCCGATGCTTCACTCCAGGTTTACTGTATCCCTTGGACCTTCTTATTGACGATAAAATTCAAAACTGCATCGGAATTTAATACAAAACGCACAATACCGACTTGAGTACAAGAGGAGTGACACTCTATCTTTCTATGATTTGAACCTCTCCTGTGAGTCCAGTTTTAGATTCCGATGCTTCACTTCAGGTTTACTGTAAACCTTGGACCTTCTTATTGACGATGAAACACAGAAATTCCATCCGAATTTAATACAAAACTCACAATACCGACTTAAGTACAAGAGGAGTGTCACTCTAACTTTCTATGATTTGAACCTCTCCTGTGAGTCCAGTTTTAGATTCCGATGCTTCACTTCAGGTTTACTGTATCCCTTGGACGTTCTTATTGACGATGAAACACAGACATTGCATCGGAATTAAATTCAAAAGGCACAATTACGACTTAAGTACAAGAGGACTGACACTCTCACTTTCTATGATTTGAACCTCTCCTGTGAGTCCAGTTTTAGATTCCGATGCTTCACTTGAGGTTTACTGTATCCCTTGGACCTTCGTATTGACGATGAAACACAGAAATTGCAACCGAATTTAATACAAAAATCACAATGGCGACTTAAGTACAAGAGGACTGACACTCTCACTTTCTATGATTCGAACCTCTCCTGTGAGGTCAGATTTAGATTCCGATGCTTCACTTCAGGTTTACTGTATCCCTTGGACCTTCTTGTTGACGATAAAACACTGAAATTGCATTAGAAATTAATACAAATAGCACAATGCCGTCTTAAGTAAAAGAGGACTGACGCTCTAACATTCTGTGATTGAACCTCTCCTGCGAGTCCAGTTTTAGATTCCGATGCTTCACTTAAGGTATACTGAATCCCTTGGACCTTCTTATTGACGATGAAAGACAGAAATTGCATCCGAATTTAATACAAAATGCACAATGCCGACTTAAGTACAAGAGGACTTACATTCTAACTTTCTATGATTTGAACCTCTCCTGTGAGTCCAGTTTTAGATTCCGATGCTTCACTTCAGGTTTACAGTACCCCTTGGACTTTCTTATTGACGATGAAACACAGAAATTGCATCCGAATTTAATGCAAACGGCACAATACCGACTTGAGTACAAGAGGAGTGACACTCTAACTTTCTATGATTTGAACCCCTCCTGTGAGTCCAGTTTTAGATTCCGATGCTTCACTTCTGGTTTACTGTATACCTTGGGCCTTCTTATTGACGATGAAACACAGAAATTGCATCCGAATTTAATACAAAACTCACAATACCGACTTAAGTACAAGAGGAGTGACACTCTAACTTTCTATGATTATAATCACTCCTGTGACTCCAGTTTTAGATTCCGATGTTTCACTGCAGGTTTAGTGTATCCCTTGGACCTTCTTATTGACTATGAAACACAGGAATTGCATCCGAATTTAATACAAATGGCACAATGCCGACTTAAGTACAAGAGGACTGACACTCTCACTTTCTATGATTTGAACCTCTCCTGTGAGTCCAGTTTAGGATTCCGCTGATTCACTTCAGGTTTACTGTATCCCTTGGACATTCTTATTGACGATGAAACACAGAAATAGCATCCGAATTTAATACAAATGGCACAATGTCGACTTAAGTACAAGAGGAGTGACACTCTAACTTTCTATGATTTGAACCTCACCTGTGAGTCCAGTTTTAGATTCCGAGGCTTCACTTCAGGTTTACTGTATACCTTGGACCTTCTTATTGACGATGAAACACAGAAATTGCATCCGAATTTAATACAAAACTCACAATACCGACTTAAGTACAAGAGGAGTGTCACTCTAACTTTCTATGATTTGAATCCCTCCTGTGAGTCCAGTTTTAGATTCCGATGCTTCACTTCAGGTTTACTGTATCCCTTGGACGTTCTTATTGACGATGAAACACAGAAATTGCATCATAGTTAAATTCAAAAGGCACAATGCCGACTTAAGTAGAAGAGGACTAACACTCTCACTTTCTATGATTTGAACCTCTCCTGTGAGTCCAGTTTTAGATTCCGATGCTTCACTTCAGGTCTACTGTATTTCTTGGACCTTCTTATTGACGATGAAACACAGAAATTGCATCGGAATTAAATTCAAAACGCAATATCCCGACATAAGTAAAAGAGGACTGACACTCTCACTTTCTATGATTTGAACCTCTCCTGTGAGTCCAGTTTTAAATTCCGATGCTTCACTTCAGGTTAACTGTATGCCTTGGACCTTCTTATTGACGATGAAACACAGAAATTGCATCCGAATTTAATACAAATGGCACAATGCCGACTTAAGTACAATAGGACTGACACTCTCACTTTCTATGATTTGAACCTCTCCTGTGAAGTCAGTATTAGATTCCGATGCTTCACTTCAGGTTTACTGTATCCCTTGGACCTTCTTATTGACGATAAAATACAAAACTGCATCGGAATTTAATACAAAACGCACAATACCGACTTGAGTACAAGAGGAGTGACACTCTATCTTTCTATGATTTGAACCTCTCCTGTGAGTCCAGTTTTAGATTCCGATGCTTCATTTCAGGTTTACTGTATACCTTAGACCTTCTTATTGACGATGAAACACAGAAATTCCATCCGAATTTAATACAAAACTCACCATACCGACTTAAGTACAAGAGGAGTGTCACTCTAACTTACTATGATTTGAATCTCTCCTGTGAGTCCAGTTTTAGATTCCGATGCTTCACTTCAGGTTTACTGTATCCCTTGGACGTTCTTATTGACGATGAAACACAGAAATTGCATCGGAATAAAATTCAAAAGGCACAATGCCGACCTAAGTAGAAGAGGACTAACACTCTCACTTTCTATGATTTGAACCTCTCCTGTGAGTCCAGTTTTAGATTCCGATGCTTCACTTCAGGTTTACTGTATCCCTTGGACCTTCTAATTGACGATGAAACACAGAGTTTGCATCCGAATTTAATACAAAAGGTACAATGCCGACTTAAGTGCAAGAGGACTGACACTCTAACATTCTATGATTTGAACCTCTCCTGTGAGTCCAGTTTTAGATTCGTCTGCTTCACTTCTGGTTACTGTATGCCTTGGACCATCTTATTGACGATGAAACACAGAAATTACATCCGAAATTAATACAAAAATCACACTGGAGCCTTAAGTACAAGAGGACTGACACTCTCACTTTCTATGATTTGAACATCTCCTGTGAGTCCAGTTTTAGATTCCTATGCTTCACTTGAGGTTTACTGTATCCCTTGGACCTTCGTATTGACGATGAAACACAGAAATTGCATCGGAATTAAATTCAAAAAACACAATGCCGACTTAAGTGAAAGAGGACTGACACTCTCACTTTCTTTGTTTTGAACCTCTCCTGTGAGTCCAGTTTTAGATTCCGATGCTTCACTTCTGGTTTACTGTATCCCTTGGACGTTCTTATTGACGATGAAACACAGAAATTGCATCGTAATTAAATTCAAAACGCACAATGCCGACTTAAGTACAAGAGGACTGACACTCTAACTTTCTATGATTTGAACCTCTCGAGTGAGTCCAGTTCTAGATTCCGATGCTTCACTTCAGGTTTACTGTATACCTTGAACCTTCTTATTGACGATGAAAAGCAGAAATTGAATCGGAATTAAATTCAAAAGGCACAATTACGACTTAAGTACAAGAGGACTGACGCTCTCACTTTCTATGATTTGAACCTCTCCTGTGAGTCCAGTTTTAGATTCCGATGCTTCACTTGAGGTTTACTGTATCCCTTGGACCTTCGTATTGGCGATGAAACACAGAAATTGCATCCGAATTTAATACAAAAATCACAATGGCGACTTAAGTACAAGAGGACTGACACTCTCACTTTCTATGATTCGAACCTCTCCTGTGAGGTCAGATTTAGATTCCGATGCTTCACTTCAGGTTTACTGTATCCCTTGGACCTTCTTGTTGACGATAAAACACTGAAATCGCATTAGAAATTAATACAAATAGCACAATGCCGTCTTAAGTAAAAGAGGACTGACGCTCTAACATTCTGTGATTGAACCTCTCCTGCGAGTCCAGTTTTAGATTCCGATGCTTCACTTAAGGTATACTGAATCCCTTGGACCTTCTTATTGACGATGAAAGACAGAAATTGCATCCGAATTTAATACAAACTGCACAATGCCGACTTAAGTACAAGAGGACTAACATTCTAACTTTCTATGATTTGAACCTCTCCTGTGAGTCCAGTTTTAGATTCCGATGCTTCACTTCAGGTTTACAGTACCCCTTGGACTTTCTTATTGACGATGAAACACAGAAATAGCATCCGAATTTAATACAAATGGCACAATACCGACTTGAGTACAAGGGGGGTGACACTGTAACTTTCTATGATTTGAACCTCCCCTGTGAGTCCAGTTTTAGATTCCGATGCTTCACTTCAGGTTTACTGTATACCTTGGGCCTTCTTATTGACGATGAAACACAGAAATTGCATCCGAATTTAATACAAAACTCACAATACCGACTTAAGTACAAGAGGAGTGACACTCTAACTTTCTATGATTATAATCACTCCTGTGACTCCAGTTTAAGATTCCGATGCTTCACTTCAGGTTTACTCTATCCCTTGGACGTTCTTATAGACCATGAAACACAGAAATTGCATCGGAAATAAATTCAAAAGGCACAATGCCGACCTAAGTAGAAGAGGACTAACACTCTCACTTTCTATGATTTGAACCTCTCCTGTAAGTCCAGTTTTAGATTCCGATGCTTCACTTCAGGTATACAGTATACCTTGCACCTTCTTATTGACGATGAAACACAGAAATTGCATCGGAATTAAATTCAAAAGGTTCAATGCCGACTTAAGTACTAGAGGACTGACACTCTCACTTTCTATGATTTGAACCTCTCCTGTGAGTCCAGTTTTAGATTCTGATGCTTCACTTCAGGTTTACTGTATCCCTTGGACCTTCTAATTGACTATGAAACACAGAGTTTGCATCCGAATTTAATACAAAAGGTACAATGCCGACTTAAGTGCAAGAGGACTGACACTCTAACTTTCTATGATTTGAACCTCTCCTGTGGGTCCAGTTTTAGATTCCTTTGCTTCACTTCAGGTTACTGTATACCTTGGACCTTCTTATTGACGATGAAACACAGAAATTACATCCGAATTATATACAAAAATCACAATGGCGACTTAAATACAAGAGGACTGACACTCTCACTTTCAATGATTTGAACATCTCCTGTGAGTCCAGTTTTAGATTCCGATGCTTCACTTCAGGTTTACTGTATTTCTTGGACCTTCTTATTGACGATGAAACACAGAAATTGCATCGGAATTAAATTCAAAACACACAATGCCGACTTAAGAAAAAGAGGACTGACACTCTCACTTTCTTTGTTTTGAACCTCTCCTGTGAGTCCAGTTTTAGATTCCGATGTTTCACTTCAGGTTTACTGTATCCCTTGGACCTTCTTATTGACGATGAAAAACAGAAATTGCATCGGAATTAAATTCAAAAGGCACCATTCCGACTTAAGTACAAGTGGACTGACACTCTCAGTTTCTATGATTTGAACCTCTCCTGTGAGTCCAGTTTTAGATTCCGATGCTTCACTTCAGGTTTACTGTATCCCTTGGACCTTCTAATTGACGATGAAACACAGAGTTTGCATCCGAATTTAATACAAAAGGTATAATGCCGACTTAAGTACAAGAGGACTGACACTCTCACTTTCTATGATTTGGACATCTCCTGTGAGTCCAGTTTTAGATTCCGATGCTTCACTTCAGGTTTACTGTATCCCTTGGACCTTCTTATAGACGATGAAACATAGAAATTGCATCGGAATTAAATTCAAACCGCACAATAACGACTTAAGTAAATGAGGACTGACAATCTCACTTTCTATGATTTGAAACTCTGCTGTGAGTCCATTATTAGATTCCGATGCTTCACTTCAGGTTTACTGTATCCCTTGGACCTTCTTATTGACGATGAAACACAGAAATTGCATCGGAATTAAATTCAAAAGGCACAATGCCGACTTAAGTACAAGAGGACTGACACTCTAACTCTCTATGATTTGAACCACTCATGTAAGTCCAGTTTTAGATTCCGATGCTTCACTTCAGGTTTACTGTATCCCTTGGACCTTTGTATTGACGATCAAACACAGAGTTTGCACCCGAATTTAATACAAAAGGCACAATGGCGACTTAAGTACTAGAGGACTGACATTCTAACTTTCTATGATTTGAACCTCTCCCGTGAGTCCAGTTTTAGATTCCGATGCTTCACTTCAGGTTTACTGTATCCTTTGGACCTTCTTATTGACGATGAAACACAGAAATTGCATCCGAAATTAATACAAAAGTCACAATGGTGACTTAATTACAAGAGGACTGACACTCTCACTTTGTATGATTTGAACCTCTCCTGTGAGTCCAGTTTAGATTCCGATGCTACACCTCAGGTTTACTGTATCTGTTGGACTTTCTTATTGACGATGAAACACAGAAATTGCATCCGAATTTAATACAAATGGCACAATGCCGACTTAAGTACAAGAGGACTGACACTCTCACTCTCTGTGATTCGATCCTCTCCAGTGAGTCCAGTTTTAGATTCCGATGCTTCACTTCAGGTTTACTGTTTCCGTTGGACCTTCTTATTGACGATGAAACACAGAAATTGCATCCGAATTTAATACAAATGGCACAATGCCGACTTAAGTACAATAGGACAGACACTATCACTTTCTATGATTTGAACCTCTCCTGTGAAGTCAGTTTTAGATTCCGATGCTTCACTTCAGGTTTACTGTATCCCTTGGACCTTCTTATTGACGATAAAAGACAGAAACTGCATCCGAATTTAATACAAAACGCACAATACCGACTTAAGTACAAGAGGAGTTACACTCTATCTTTCTATTGTTTGAACCTCTCCTGTGACACCAGTTTTAGATTCCGATGTTTCCCTTGAGGTTTAGTGTATCCCTTCGACCTTCTTATTGACTATCAAACACAGGAATTGCATCCGAATTTAATACAAAAGGCACAATGGCGACTTAAGTACAAGGGGACTGACACTCTCACTTTCTATGATTTGAACCTATCCTGTGAGTCCAGTTTTAGATTCCAATGCTTCACTTCAGGTTTACTGTATCCCTTGGACCTTCTTATTGACGATGATTCACAGAAATTGCATCCGAATTTAATACAAATGGCACAATGCCGACTTAAGTACAAGAGCACTGATACTCTCACTTTCCATGATTCGAACTTCTCCTGTGAGGTCAGATTTAGTTTCCGATGCTTCACTTCAGGTTTACTGTATACCTTGAACCTTCTTATTGACGATGAAAAACAGAAATTGCATCGGAATTAAATTCAAAAGGCACAATTCCGACTTAAGTACAAGAGGACTGACACTCTCACTTTCTATGATTTGAACCTCTCCTGTGAGTCAAGTTTTAGATTCCGATGCTTCACTTCAGGTTTACTGTATCCCTTGGACCTTCTAATTGACGATGAAACACAGAGTTTGCATCCGCATTTAATACAAAAGGTACAATGCCGACTTAAGTACAAGAGGACTGACACTCTAACTTTCTATGATTTGAACCTCTCCTGTGAGTCCAGTTTTAGATCCCGATGCTTCACTTCAGGTTTACTGTATCCCTTGGACCTTCGTATTGACGATGAAACACAGAAATTGCATCCGAATTCAATACAAAAATCACAATGGCGACTTAAGTACAAGAGGACTGACACTCTCACTTTCTATGATTCGAACCTCTCCTGTGAGGTCAGATTTAGATTCCGATGCTTCACTTCAGGTTTACTGTATCCCTTGGACCTTCATGTTGACGATAAAACACTGAAATCGCATTAGAAATTAATACAAATAGCACAATGCCGTCTTAAGTAAAAGAGGACTAACGCTCTAACATTCTGTGATTGAACCTCTCCTGCGAGTCCAGTTTTAGATTCCGATGCTTCACTTAAGGTTTACTGTATCCCTTGGACCTTCTTATTGACGATGAAAGACAGAAATTGCATCCGAATTTAATACAAAAGGCACAATGCCGACTTACGTACAAGAGGACTTACATTCTAACTTTCTATGATTTGAACCTCTCCTTTGAGTCCAGTTTTAGATTCCGATGCTTCACTTCAGGTTTACTGTACCCCTTGGACTTTCTTATTGACGATGAAACACAGAAATTGCATCCGAATTTAATACAAATGGCACAATACCGACTTGAGTACAAGAGGAGTGACACTCTAACTTTCTGTGATTTGAACCTCTCCTGTGAGTCCAGTTTTAGATTCCGATGCTTCACTTCAGGTTTACTGTATACCTTGGGCCTTCTTATTGACGATGAAACACAGAAATTGCATCCGAATTTAATACAAAACTCACAATACCGACTTAAGTACAAGAGGAGTGACACTCTAACTTTCTATGATTATAATCACTCCTGTGACTCCAGTTTTAGATTCCGATGCTTCACTTCAGGTTTACTGTATCCCTTGGACGTTCTTATAGACGATGAAACACAGTAATTGCATCGGAATTAAATTCAAAAGGCACAATGCCAACCTAAGTAGAAGAGGACTAACACTCTCACTTTCTATGATTTGAAACTCTCCTGTAAGTCCAGTTTTAGATTCCGATGTTTCACTTCAGGTTTACTGTATACCTTGCACCTTCTTATTGACGATGAAACACAGAAATTGCATTGGAATTAAATTCAAAAGGCTCAATGCCGACTTAAGTAAAAGAGGACTGACACTCTCACTTTCTTTGTTTTGAACCTCTCCTGTGAGTCCAGTTTTAGATTCCGATGTTTCACTTCAGGTTTACTGTATCCCTTGGACGTTCTTATTGACGATGAAAAACAGAAATTGCATCGGAATTGAATTCAAAAGGCACAATTCCGACTTAAGTACAAGAGGACTGTCACTCTCACTTTCTATGATTTGAACCTCTCCTGTGAGTCCAGTTTTAGATTCCGATGCTTCACTTTAGGTTAACTGTATCCCTTGGACCTTCTAATTGACGATGAAACACAGAGTTTGCATCCGAATTAAATACCAAAGGTACAATGCCGACTGAAGTACAAGAGGACTGACACTCTAACTTTCTATGATTTGAACCTCTCCTGTGAGTCGAGTTTTAGATTCCGATGCTTCACTTCAGGTTTACTGTATCCCTTGGACCTTCGTATTGACGATGAAACACAGAAATTGCATCCGAATTTAATACAAAAGTCACATTGGCGACTTAAGTACAAGAGGACTGACACTCTAACTTTCTATGATTTGAACATCTCCTGTGAGTCCAGTTTTAGATTCCGATGCTTCACTTCAGGTTTACTGTATCCTTTGGACCTTCTTATTGACGATGTAACACAGAAATAGCATCCAAAATTAATACAAAAGCCACAATGGGGACTTATTTACAAGAGGACTGACACTCTCACTTTGTATGAGTTGAACCTCTCCTGTGAGTCCAGTTTTAGATTCCGATGCTTCACCTCAGGTTTACTGTATCTGTTGGACCTTCTTATTGACGATGAAACACAGAAATTGCATCCGAATTTAATACAAATGGCACAATGCCGACTTAAGTACAAGAGGACTGACACTCTCACTCTCTATGATTCGAACATCTCCTGTGAGGTCAGATTTAGATTCCGATGTTTCACTTCATGGTTACTGTACCCCTTGGACCTTCTTGTTGACGATAAAACTCAGAAATCGCATCCGAAATTAATACAAATAGCACAATGCCGTCTTAAGTAAAAGAGGACTTACGTTTTAACATTCTGTGATTTGAACCTCTCCTGCGAGTCCAGTTTTAGATTCCGATGCTTCACTTAAGGTTTGCTGTATACCTTGGACCTTCTTATTGACGATGAAACACAGAAATTGCATCCTAATTTAATACAAAAGGCACATTACCGACTTAAGTACAAGCGGAGTGACACTCTAACTTTCTATGATTTGAATCTCTCCTGTGAGTCCAGTTTTAGATTCCGATGCTTCACTTCAGGTTTACTGTATCCCTTGGACGTTCTTATTGACGATGAAACACAGAAATTGCTTCGGAATTAAATTCAAAAGGCACTGTGCCGACCTAAGTAGAAGACGACTAACACTCTCACATTCTATGATTTGAACCTCTCCTGTGAGTCCAGTTTTAAATTCCGATGCTTCACTTCAGGTTTACTGTATCCCTTGGACCTTCTTATAGAAGATGAAACACAGATATTGCATCGGAATCAAATTAAAACGCACAATGCCGACTGAAGTAAAAGAGGACTGACACTCTCACTTTCTATGATTTGAACCTCTCCTGTGAGTCCAGTTTTAGATTCCGATGCTTCACTTCAGGTTTACTGTATCCCATGGACCTTCTTATTGACAATGAACCACAGAAATAGCACCGGAATGAAATTCAAAAGGCACAATGCCGACTTAAGTACAAGAGGACTGACACTCTAACTTTCTATGATTTGTACCTCTCCTGTGAGTCCAATTTTAGATTCCGATGCTTCACTTCAGGTTTACTGTATCCCTTGGACCTTCTTATTGACGATGAAACACAGAGTTTGCATCCGAATTTAATACAAAAGGCACAATGCCGACTTAAGTACAAGAGGACTGACACTCTAACTTTCTATGATTTGAACCTCTCCTTTGAGTCCAGTTTTAGATTCCGATGCTTTACTTCAGGTTTACTGTATCCCTTGGACCTTCTTATTGACGATTAAACACAGAAACTGCATCCGAATTTAATACAAAAGGCACAATGGCGACTTAAGTACAAGAGGACTGACACTCTCACTTTCTATGATTTGAACCTCTCCTGTGAGCCCAGTTTTAGATTCCGATGCTTCACTTCAGGTTTACTGTATCCGTTGGACCTTCTTATTGACGATGAAACGCAGAAATTGCATCCGAAATTAATACAAAAGTCACAATGGTGACTTAAGTACAAGAGGACTGACACTCTCACTATCCATGATTTGAACCTCTCCTGTGAGTCCAGTTTTAGATTCCGATGCTTCACCTCAGGTTTACTGTATCCCTTGGACATTCTTATTGACGATGAAACACAGAAATTGCATCCGAATTTAGTACAAATGGCACAATGCCGACGTAAGTACAAGAGGACTGACACTCTCACTTTCTATGATTCGAACCTCTCCTGTGAGTCAAGTTTTAGATTCCGATGCTTCACTTCAGGTTTACTGTATCTCTTCAACGTTCTTATTGACGATGAAACACAGAAATTGCATCGGAATTAAATTCAAAAGCCACAGTGCCGACCTAAGTAGAAGAGGACTAACACTCTCACTTTCTATGATTTGAACCTCTCCTGTGAGTCCAGTTTTAGATTCCGATGCTTCACTTCAGATTTACTGTATACCTTGCAGCTTCTTATTGACGATGAAACACAGAAATTGATTCGGAATGAAATTCAAAAGGCACAATGCCGACTTAAGTACAAGAGGACTGACACTCTCACTTTCTATGATTTGAACCTCTCCTGTGAGTCTAGTTTTTACATTCCGATGCTTCACTTCAGGTTTAGTTTATCCCTTGGACCTTCTTATTGACGATGAAACACAGATATTGCATCGGAATTAAATTTAAAACGCACAATGCCGACTTAAGTAAAAGATGACAGACACTCTCACTCTCTATGATTTGAATCTCTCCCGTGAGTCCAGTTTTAGATTCCGATGCTTTACTTCAGGTTTACTGTATCCCTTGGACCTTCTTATTGACGATGAAAACAGAAATTGCATCCGAATTTAATACAAAAGTCACAATGGTGACTTAAGTACAAGAGGACTGACACTCTCAGTTTCTTTGATTTGAACCTCCCCTGTGAGTTCAGTTTTAGATTCCGAAGCTTCATTCAGGTTTACTGTATCCCTTGGACCTTCTTATTGACGACGAAACACAGAAATTGCATCCGAATTTAATACAAATGGCACAATGCCGACTTAAATACAAGAGGGCTGACACTCTCACTTTCTATGATTTGAACCTCTCCTGTGAGTCCAGTTTTACATTCCGATGCTTCACTTCAGGTTTACTGTATCCCTTGGACCTTCTAATTGACGATGAAACACAGAGTTTGCATCCGAAATTAATACAAAAGGTACAATGCCGACTTAAGTACAAGAGGACTGACACTCTAACTTTCTATGATTTGCACCTCACCTGTGAGTCCAGTTTTAGATTCCGATGCTTCACTTCAGGTTTACTGTATACCTTGGTCCTTCTTATTGACGATGAAACACAGAAATTGCATCCGAATTTAATACAAAACTCACAATACCGACTTAAGTACAAGAGGAGTGTAACTCTAACTTTCTATGATTTGAATCCCTCCTGTGAGTCCAGTTTTAGATTCCGATGCTTCACTTCAGGTTTACTGTATCCCTTGGACCTTCTTATTGACGATGAAACACAGAAATTGCATCCGAATTCAATACAAAAATCACAATGGCGACTTAAGTACAAGAGGACTGACACTCTCACTTTCTATGATTCGAACCTCTCCTGTGAGGTCAGATTTAGATTCCGATGCTTCACTTCTGGTGTACTGTATCCCTTGGACCTTCATGTTGACGATAAAACACTGAAATCGCATTAGAAATTAATACAAATAGCACAATGCCGTCTTAAGTAAAAGAGGACTAACGCTCTAACATTCTGTGATTGAACCTCTCCTGCGAGTCCAGTTTTAGATTCCGATGCTTCACTTAAGGTTTACTGTATCACTTGGACCTTCTTATTGACGATGAAAGACAGAAATTGCAACCGAATTTAATACAAAAGGCACATGGCCGACTTACGTACAAGAGGACTTACATTCTAACTTTCTATGATTTGAACCTCTCCTTTGAGTCCAGTTTTTGTTTCCGATGCTTCACTTCAGGTTTACTGTACCCCTTGGACTTTCTTATTGACGATGAAACACAGAAATTGCATCCGAATTTAATACAAATGGCACAGTACCGACTTGAGTACAAGAGGAGTGACACTCTAACTTTCTGTGATTTGAACCTCTCCTGTGAGTCCAGTTTTAGATTCCGATGCTTCACTTCAGGTTTACTGTATACCTTGGGCTTTCTTATTGACGATGAAACACAGAAATTGCATCCGAATTTAATACAAAACTCACAATACCGACTTAAGTACAAGAGAAGTGACACTCTAACTTTCTATGATTATAATCACTCCTGTGACTCCAGTTTTAGATTCCGATGCTTCACTTCAGGTTTACTGTATCCCTTGGACGTTCTTATAGACGATGAAACACAGTAATTGCATCGGAATTAAATTCAAAAGGCACAATGCCGACCTAAGTAGAAGAGGACTAACACTCTCACTTTCTATGATTTGAAACTCTCCTGTAAGTCCAGTTTTAGATTCCGATGCTTCACTTCAGGTTTACTGTATACCTTGCACCTTCTTATTGACGATGAAACACAGAAATTGCATCGGAATTAAATTCAAAAGGCTCAATGCCGACTTAAGTAAAAGAGGACTGACACTCTCACTTTCTTTGTTTTGAACCTCTCCTGTGAGTCCAGTTTTAGATTCCGATGTTTCACTTCAGGTTTACTGTATCCCTTGGACGTTCTTACTGACGATGAAACACAGAAATTGCATCGGAATTAAATTCAAAAGGCACAATTCCGACTTAAGTACAAGAGGACTGTCACTCTCACTTTCTATGATTTGAACCTCTCCTGTGAGTCCAGTTTTAGATTCCGATGCTTCACTTTAGGTTAACTGTATCCCTTGGACCTTCTAATTGACGATGAAACACAGAGTTTGCCACCGAATTTAATACAAAAGGTACAATGCCGACTTAAGTACAAGAGGACTGACACTCTAACTTTCTATGATTAGAACCTCTCCTGTGAGTCCAGTTTTTAGATTCCGATGCTTCACTTCAGGTTTACTGTATCCCTTGGACCTTCGTATTGACGATGAAACACAGAAATTGCATCCGAATTTAATACAAAAATCACAATGGCGACTTAAGTACAAGAGGACTGACACTCTAACTTTCTATGATTTGAACATCTCCTGTGAGTCCAGTTTTAGATTCCGATGCTTCACTTCAGGTTTACTGTATCCCTTGGACCTTCTTATAGACGATGAAACATAAAAATTGCATCGGAATTAAATTCAAGCCGCACAATATCGACTTAAGTAAAAGAGGACTGACACTCTCACTTTCTATGATTTGAAACTCTGCTGTGAGTCCATTATTAGTTTCCGATGCTTCACTTCAGGTTCACTGTATCCCTTGCGCCTTCTTATTGACGATGAAACACAGAAATTGCATCGGAATTAAATTCAAAAGGCACAATGCCGACTTAAGTACAAGAGGACTGACACTCTAACTTTCTATGATTTGAACCACTCATGTGAGTCCAGTTTTAGATTCCGATGCTTCACTTTAGGTTTACTGTATCCCTTGGACCTTTGTATTGACGATCAAACACAGAGTTTGCACCCGAATTTAATACAAATGGCACAATGCCGACTTAAGTACAAGAGGACTGACACTCTCACTTTCTATGATTTGAACCTCTCCTGTGAGCCCAGTTTTAGATTCCGATGCTTCACTTCAGGTTTACTGTATCCGTTGGACCTTCTTATTGACGATGAAACGCAGAAATTGCATCCGAAATTAATACAAAAGTCACAATGGTGACTTAAGTACAAGAGGACTGACACTCTCACTATCCATGATTTGAACCTCTCCTGTGAGTCCAGTTTTAGATTCCGATGCTTCACCTCAGGTTTACTGTATCCCTTGGACATTCTTATTGACGATGAAACACAGAAATTGCATCCGAATTTAGTACAAATGGCACAATGCCGACTTAAGTACAAGAGGACTGACACTCTCACTTTCTATGATTCGAACCTCTCCTGTGAGTCAAGTTTTAGATTCCGATGCTTCACTTCAGGTTTACTGTATCTCTTCAACGTTCTTATTGACGATGAAACACAGAAATTGCATCGGAATTAAATTCAAAAGCCACAGTGCCGACCTAAGTAGAAGAGGACTAACACTCTCACTTTCTACGATTTGAACCTCTCCTGTGAGTCCAGTTTTAGATTCCGATGCTTCACTTCAGATTTACTGTATACCTTGCAGCTTCTTATTGACGATGAAGCACAGAAATTGATTCGGAATGAAATTCAAAAGGCACAATGCCGACTTAAGTACAAGAGGACTGACACTCTCACTTTCTATGATTTGAACCTCTCCTGTGAGTCTAGTTTTTACATTCCGATGCTTCACTTCAAGTTTAGTTTATCCCTTGGACCTTCTTATTGACGATGAAACACAGATATTGCATCGGAATTAAATTTAAAACGCACAATGCCGACTTAAGTAAAGGATGACTGACACTCTCACTTTCTATGATTTGAATCTCTCCCGTGTGTCCAGTTTTAGATTCCGATGCTTGACTTCAGGTTTACTGTATCCCTTGGACCTTCTTATTGACGATGAAACACAGAGTTTGCATTCGGATTTAATACAAAAGGCACAATGCCGACTTAAGTACAAGAGGACTGACACTCTAACTTTCTATGATTTGAACCTCTCCTGTGAGTCCACTTTTAGATTCCGATGCTTTACTTCAGGTTTACTGTATCCCTTGGACCTTCTTATTGACGATGAAAACAGAAATTGCATCCGAATTTAATACAAAAGTCACAATGGTGACTTAAGTACAAGAGGACTGACACTCTCAGTTTCTTTGATTTGAACCTCCCCTGTGAGTTCAGTTTTAGATTCCGAAGCTTCATTCAGGTTTACTGTATCCCTTGGACCTTCTTATTGACGACGAAACACAGAAATTGCATCCGAATTTAATACAAATGGCACAATGCCGACTTAAATACAAGAGGGCTGACACTCTCACTTTCTATGATTTGAACCTCTCCTGTGAGTCCAGTTTTACATTCCGATGCTTCACTTCAGGTTTACTGTATCCCTTGGACCTTCTAATTGACGATGAAACACAGAGTTTGCATCCGAAATTAATACAAAAGGTACAATGCCGACTTAAGTACAAGAGGACTGACACTCTAACTTTCTATGATTTGCACCTCACCTGTGAGTCCAGTTTTAGATTCCGATGCTTCACTTCAGGTTTACTGTATACCTTGGTCCTTCTTATTGACGATGAAACACAGAAATTGCATCCGAATTTAATACAAAACTCACAATACCGACTTAAGTACAAGAGGAGTGTAACTCTAACTTTCTATGATTTGAATCCCTCCTGTGAGTCCAGTTTTAGATTCCGATGCTTCACTTCAGGTTTACTGTATCCCTTGGACCTTCTTATTGACGATGAAACACAGAAATTGCATCCGAATTCAATACAAAAATCACAATGTCGACTTAAGTACAAGAGGACTGACACTCTCACTTTCTATGATTCGAACCTCTCCTGTGAGGTCAGATTTAGATTCCGATGCTTCACTTCTGGTGTACTGTATCCCTTGGACCTTCATGTTGACGATAAAACACTGAAATCGCATTAGAAATTAATACAAATAGCACAATGCCGTCTTAAGTAAAAGAGGACTAACGCTCTAACATTCTGTGATTGAACCTCTCCTGCGAGTCCAGTTTTGGATTCCGATGCTTCACTTAAGGTTTACTGTATCCCTTGGACCTTCTTATTGACGATGAAAGACAGAAATTGCATCCGAATTTAATACAAAAGGCACAATGCCGACTTACGTACGAGAGGACTTACATTCTAACTTTCTATGATTTGAACCTCTCCTTTGAGTCCAGTTTTAGATTCCGATGCTTCACTTCAGGTTTACTGTACCCCTTGGACTTTCTTATTGACGATGAAACACAGAAATTGCATCCGAATTTAATACAAATGGCACAATACCGACTTGAGTACAAGAGGAGTGACACTCTAACTTTCTGTGATTTGAACCTCTCCTGTGAGTCCAGTTTTAGATTCCGATGCTTCACTTCAGGTTTACTGTATACCTTGGGCTTTCTTATTGACGATGAAACACAGAAATTGCATCCGAATTTAATACAAAACTCACAATACCGACTTAAGTACAAGAGGAGTGACACTCTAACTTTCTATGATTATAATCACTCCTGTGACTCCAGGTTTAGATTCCGATGCTTCACTTCAGGTTTACTGTATCCCTTGGACGTTCTTATAGACGATGAAACACAGTAATTGCATCGGAATTAAATTCAAAAGGCACAATGCCGACCTAAGTAGAAGAGGACTAACACTCTCACATTCTATGATTTGAAACTCTCCTGTAAGTCCAGTTTTAGATTCCGATGCTTCACTTCAGGTTTACTGTATACCTTGCACCTTCTTATTGTCGATGAAACACAGAAATTGCATCGGAATTAAATTCAATAGGCTCAATGCCGACTTAAGTAAAAGAGGACTGACACTCTCACTTTCTTTGTTTTGAACCTCTCCTGTGAGTCCAGTTTTAGATTCCGATGTTTCACTTCAGGTTTACTGTATCCCTTGGACGTTCGTATTGACGATGAAACACAGAAATTGCATCGGAATTAAATTCAAAAGGCACAATTCCGACTTAAGTACAAGAGGACTGTCACTCTCACTTTCTATGATTTGAACCTCTCCTGTGAGTCCAGTTTTAGATTCCGATGCTTCACTTTAGGTTAACTGTATCCCTTGGACCTTCTAATTGACGATGAAACACAGAGTATGCATCCGAATTTAATACAAAAGGTACAATGCCGACTTAAGTACAAGAGGACTGACACTCTAACTTTCTATGATTTGAACCTCTCCTGTGAGTAAAGTTTTTAGATTCCGATGCTTCACTTCAGGTTTACTGTATCCCTTGGACCTTCGTATTGACGATGAAACACAGAAATTGCATCCGAATTTAATACAAAAATCACAATGGCGACTTAAGTACAAGAGGACTGACACTCTCACTTTCTATGATTTGAACATCTCCTGTGAGTCCAGTTTTAGATTCCGATGCTTCACTTCAGGTTTACTGTATCCCTTGGACCTTCTTATAGACGATGAAACATAAAAATTGCATCGGAATTAAATTCAAACCGCACAATATCGACTTAAGTAAAAGAGGACTGACACTCTCACTTTCTATGATTTGAAACTCTGCTGTGAGTCCATTATTAGTTTCCGATGCTTCACTTCAGGTTTACTGTATCCCTTGGACCTTCTTATTGACGATGAAACACAGAAATTGCATCGGAATTAAATTCAAAAGGCACAATGCCGACTTAAGTACAAGAGGACTGACACTCTAACTTTCTATGATTTGAACCACTCATGTGAGTCCAGTTTTAGATTCCGATGCTTCACTTCAGGTTTACTGTATCCCTTGGACCTTTGTATTGACGATCAAACACAGAGTTTGCACCCGAATTTAATACAAATGGCACAATGCCGACTTAAGTACTAGAGGACTGACATTCTAACTTTCTTTGATTTGAACCTCTCCCGTGAGTCCAGTTTTAGATTCCGATGCTTCACTTCAGGTTTACTGTATCCTTTGGACCTTCTTATTGACAATGAACCACAGAAATTGCATCGGAATGAAATTCAAAAGGCACAATGCCGACTTAAGTACAAGAGGACTGACACTCTAACTTTCTATGATTTATACCTCTCCTGTGAGTCCAATTTTAGATTCCGATGCTTCACTTCAGGTTTACTGTATCCCTTGGACCTTCTTATTGACGATGAAACACAGAGTTTGCATCCGAATTTAATACAAAAGGCACAATGCCGACTTAAGTACAAGAGGACTGACACTCTAACTTTCTATGATTTGAACCTCTCCTTTGAGTCCAGTTTTAGATTCCGATGCTTTACTTCAGGTTTACTGTATCCCTTGGACCTTCTTATTGACGATTAAACACAGAAACTGCATCCGAATTTAATACAAAAGGCACAATGGCGACTTAAGTACAAGAGGACTGACACTCTCACTTTCTATGATTTCAACCTCTCCTGTGAGCCCAGTTTTAGATTCCGATGCTTCACTTCAGGTTTACTGTATCCGTTGGACCTTCTCATTGACGATGAAACACAGAAATTGCATCCGAATTTAATACAAATGGCACAATGCCGACTTAAGTACAAGTGGACTGACACTCTCACTTTCTATGATTCGAACCTCTCCTGTTAGTCAAGTTTTAGATTCCGATGCTTCACTTCAGGTTTACTGTATCTCTTGGACGTTCTTATTGACGATGAAACACAGAAATTGCATCGGAATTAAATTCAAAAGGCACAGTGCCGACCTAAGTAGAAGAGGACTAACACTCTCACTTTCTATGATTTGAACCTCTCCTGTGAGTCCAGTTTTAGATTCCGATGCTTCACTTCAGATTTACTGTGTACCTTGCAGCTTCTTATTGACGATGAAACACAGAAATTGAATCGGAATTAAATTCAAAAGGCACAATGCCGACTTAAGTACAAGAGGACTGACACTCTCACTTTCTATGATTTGAACCTCTCCTGTGAGTCTAGTTTTACATTCCGATGCTTCACTTCAGGTTTACTGTATCCCTTGGACCTTCTAATTGACGATGAAACACAGAGTTTGCATCCGAATTTAATACTAAAGGTACAATGCCGACTCAAGTACAAGAGGACTGACACTCTAACTTTCTATGATTTGCACCTCTCCTGTGAGTCCAGATTTAGATTCCGATGCTTCACTTCAGGTTTACTGTATCCCTTGGAACTTCTTATTGACGATGAAACACAGAAATTGCATCCGAAATTAATTCAAAAATCACAATGGCGGCTTAAGTACAAGAGGACTGACACTCTCACTTTCTATGATTTGAACATCTCCTGTGAGTCCAGTTCGAGATTCCGATGCTTCACTTCAGGTTTAGTTTATCCCTTGGACCTTCTTATTGACGATGAAACACAGATATTGCATCGGAATTAAATTTAAAACGCACAATGCCGACTTAAGTAAAAGATGACTGACACTCTCACTTTCTATGATTTGAATCTCTCCCGTGAGTCCAGTTTTAGATTCCGATGCTTGACTTCAGGTTTACTGTATCCCTTGGACCTTCTTATTGACGATGAAACACAGCGTTTGCATTCGGATTTAATACAAAAGGCACAATGCCGTCTTAAGTACAAGAGGACTGACACTCTAACTTTCTATGATTTGAACCTCTCCTGTGAGTCAACTTTTAGATTCCGATGCTTTACTTCAGGTTTACTGTATCCCTTGGACCTTCTTATTGACGATTAAAACAGAAATTGCATCCGAATTTAATACAAAAGGCACAATGGTGACTTAAGTACAAGAGGACTGACACTCTCAGTTTCTATGATTTGAACCTCCCCTGTGAATTCAGTTTTAGATTCCGAAGCTTCATTCAGGTTTAGTGTATCCCTTGGACCTTCTTATTGACGACGAAACTCAGAAATTGCATCCGAATTTAATACAAATGGCACAATGCCGACAAAAATACAAGAGGGCTGACACTCTCACTTTCTATGATTTGAACCTCTCCTGTGAGTCCAGTTTTACATTCCGATGCTTCACTTCAGGTTTACTGTATCCCTTGGACCTTCTAATTGACGATGAAACACAGAGTTTGCATCCGAATTTAATACAAATGGTACAATGCCGACTTAAGTACAAGAGGACTGACACTCTAACTTTCTATGATTTGCACCTCTCCTGTGAGTCCAGTTTCAGATTCCGATGCTTCACTTCAGGTTTACTGTATCCCTTGGACCTTCTTATTGACGATGAAACACAGAAATTGCATCCGAATTTAATACAAAAATCACAATGGCGGCCTAAGTTCAAGAGGACTGACACTCTCAATTTCTATGATTTGAACATCTCCTGTGAGTCCAGTTCTAGATTCCGATGCTTCACTTCAGGTTTACTTTATCCCTTGGACCTTCCTATTGACGATGAAGCACAGATATTGCATGGGATTTAAATTTAAAACGCACAATGCCGACTTAAGTAAAAGAGGACTGACACTCTCACTTTCTATGATTTCAATCTCTCCTGTGAGCCCAATTTTAGATTCGGATGCTTCACTTCAGGTTTACTGTATCCCTTGGACCTTCTTATTGACAATGAAACACAGAAATAGCATCGTAATTAAATTCAAAAGGCACAATGCCGACATAAGTACAAGAGGACTGACACTCTAACTTTTTATGAATTGAACTTCTCCTGTGAGTCCAGTTATAGATTCCGATGCTTCACTTCAGGTTTACTGTATCCCTTGGACCTTCTTATTGACGATGAAACACAGATATTGCATCCGAATTTAATACAAATGGCACAATGCCGACTTAAGTACAAGGGCACTGACACTCTCACTTTCCATGATTCGAACTTCTCCTGTGAGGTCAGATTTAGATTCCGATGCTTCACTTCAGGTTTACTGTATACCTTGCACCTTCTTATTGACGATGAAACACAGAAATTCCATCGGAATTAAATTCAAAAAGCACAATGCCGTCTTAAGTACAAGAATACTGACACTCTAACTTTCTATCATTTGCACCTCTCCTGTGAGTCCAGTTTTAGATTCCGAAGTTTCACTTCAGGTTTACTGTATCCCTTGGACCTTCTAATTGACGATGAAACACAGAGTTTGCATCCGAATTTAATACAAAAGGTACAATGCCGACTTAAGTACAAGAGGACTGACACCCTAACTTTCTATGATTTGCACCTCTCCTGTGATTCCAGTTTTAGATTCCGATGCTTCACTTCAGGTTTACTGTATCCCTTGGACCTTCCTATTGACGATGAAACACAGAAATTGCATCCGAATTTAATACAAAAATCACAATGGCGGCCTAAAAACAAGAGGACTGACACTCTCACTTTCTATGATTTGAACATCTCCTGTGAGTCCAGTTCTAGATTCCGATGCTTCACTTCAGGTTTACTTTATCCCTTGGACCTTCCTATTGACGATGAAACACAGATATTGCATCGGAATTAAATTTAAAACGCACAATGCCGACTTAAGTAAAAGAGGACTGACACTCTCACTTTCTATGATTTGAACCACTCCTGTGAGTCCAGTTTTAGATTCCGATGCTTCACTTCAGGTTTACTGTATCCCTTAGACCTTCTTATTGACAATGAAACACAGAAATAGCATCGTAATTAAATTCAAAAGGCACAATGCCGACTTAAGTACAAGAGGACTGACACTCTAACTTTTTATGATTTGAACTTCTCCTGTGAGTCCAGTTATAAATTCCGATGCTTCACTTAAGGTTTACTGTATCCCTTGGACCTTCTTATTGACGATGAAACACAGAGTTTGCATCCGGATTTAATACAAAAGGCACAATGCCGACTTAAGTACAAGATGACTGACACTCTAACTTTCTATGATTTGAACCTCTCCTGTGAGTCCAGTTTTAGATTCCGATGCTTCACCTCAGGTTTACTGTATCCCTTGGACATTCTTATTGACGATGAAACACAGAAATTGCATCCGAATTTAATACAAATGGCACAATGCCGACTTAAGTACAAGAGGACTGACACTCTCACTTTCTATGATTCGAACCTCTCCTGTTAGTCAAGTTTTAGATTCCGATGCTTCACTTCAGGTTTACTGTATCTCTTGGACGTTCTTATTGACGATGAAACACAGAAATTGCATCGGAATTAAATTCAAAAGGCACAGTGCCGACCTAAGTAGAAGAGGACTAACACTCTCACATTCTATGATTTGAACCTCTCCTGTGAGTCCAGTTTTAGATTCCGATGCTTCGCTTCAGATTTACTGTGTACCTTGCAGCTTCTTATTGACGATGAAACACAGAAATTGAATCGGAATTAAATTCAAAAGGCACAATGCCGTCTTAAGTACAAGAGGACTGACACTCTCACTTTCTATGATTTGAACCTCTCCTGTGAGTCTAGTTTTACATTCCGATGCTTCACTTCAGGTTTACTGTATCCCTTGGACCTTCTAATTGACGATGAAACACAGAGTTTGCATCCTAATTTAATACTAAAGGTATAATGCCGACTCAAGTACAAGAGGACTGACACTCTAACTTTCTATGATTTGCACCTCTCCTGTGAGTCCAGATTTAGATTCCGATGCTTCACTTCAGGTTTACTGTATCCCTTGGAACTTCTTATTGACGATGAAACACAGAAATTGCATCCGAATTTAATACAAAAATCACAATGGCGGCTTAAGTACAAGAGGACTGACACTCTCGCTTTCTATGATTTGAACATCTCCTGTGAGTCCAGTTCGAGATTCCGATGCTTCACTTCAGGTTTAGTTTATCCCTTGGACTTTCTTATTGACGATGAAACACAGATATTGCATCGGAATTAAATTTAAAACGCACAATGCCGACTTAAGTAAAAGATGACTGACACTCTCACTTTCTATGATTTGAATCTCTCCCGTGAGTCCAGTTTTAGATTCCGATGCTTGACTTCAGGTTTACTGTATCCCTTGGACCTTCTTATTGACGATGAAACACAGAGTTTGCATTCGGATTTAATACAAAAGGCACAATGCCGACTTAAGTACAAGAGGACTGACACTCTAACTTTCTATGATTTGAACCTCTCCTGTGAGTCCACTTTTAGATTCCGATGCTTTACTTCAGGTTTACTGTATCCCTTGGACCTTCTTATTGACGATGAAAACAGAAAGTGCATCCAAATTTAATACAAAAGGCACAATGGTGACTTAAGTACAAGAGGACTGACACTCTCAGATTCTATGATTTGAACCTCCCCTGTGAGTTCAGTTTTAGATTCCGAAGCTTCATTCAGGTTTAGTGTATCCCTTGGACCTTCTTATTGACGACGAAACTCAGAAATTGCATCCGAATTTAATACAAATGGCACAATGCCGACTTAAATACAAGAGGGCTGACACTCTCACTCTCTATGATTTGAACCTCTCCTGTGAGTCCAGTTTTACATTCCGATGCTTTACTTCAGCTTTACTGTATCCCTTGGACCTTCTAATTGACGATGAAACACAGAGTTTGCATCCGAATTTAATACAAAAGGTACAATGCCGACTTAAGTACAAGAGGACTGACACTCTAACTTTCTATGATTTGCACCTCTCCTGTGAGTCCAGTTTTAGATTCCGATGCTTCACTTCAGGTTTACTGTATCCCTTGGACCTTCTTATTGACGATGAAACACAGAAATTGCATCCGAATTTAATACAAAAATCACAATGGCGGCCTAAGTACAAGAGGACTGACACTCTCACTTTCTATGATTTGAACATCTCCTGTGAGTCCAGTTCTAGATTCCGATGCTTCACTTCAGGTTTACTTTATCCCTTGGACCTTCCTATTGACGATGAAGCACAGATATTGCATCGGAATTAAATTTAAAACGCACAATGCCGACTTAAGTAAAAGAGGACTGACACTCTCACTTTCTATGATTTCAATCTCTCCTGTGAGTCCAGTTTTAGATTCCGATGCTTCACTTCAGGTTTACTGTATACCTTGCACCTTCTTATTGACGATGAAACACAGAAATTCCATCGGAATTAAATTCAAAAAGCACAATGCCGTCTTAAGTACAAGAATACTGACACTCTAACTTTCTATCATTTGCACCTCTCCTGTGAGTCCAGTTTTAGATTCCGATGTTTCACTTCAGGTTTACTGTATCCCTTGGACCTTCTAATTGACGATGAAACACAGAGTTTGCATCCGAATTTAATACAAAAGGTACAATGCCGACTTAAGTACAAGAGGACTGACACTCTAACTTTCTATGATTTGCACCTCTCCTGTGAGTCCAGTTTTAGATTCCGATGCTTCACTTCAGGTTTACTGTATCCCTTGGACCTTCTTATTGACAATGAAACACAGAAATAGCATCGTAATTAAATTCAAAAGGCACAATGCCGACTTAAGTACAAGAGGACTGACACTCTAACATTTTATGATTTGAACTTCTCCTGTGAGTCCAGTTATAGATTCCGATGCTTCACTTCAGGTTTACTGTATCCCTTGGACCTTCTTATTGACGATGAAACACAGAGTTTGCATCCGGATTTAATACAAAAGGCACAATGCCGACTTAAGTACAAGATGACTGACACTCTAACTTTCTATGATTTGAACCACTCCTGTGAGTCCAGTTTTAGATTCCGATGCTTTACTTCAGGTTTACTGTATCCCTTGGACCTTCTTATTGACGATGAAAACAGAAATTGCATCCGAATTTAATACAAAAGGCACAATGGCTACTTAAGTACAAGAGGACTGACACTCTCACTTTCTATGATTTGAACCTCCCCTGTGAGTTCAGTTTTAGATTCCGATGCTTCACTTCAGGTTTACTATATCCCTTGGACCTTCTTATTGACGACGAAACACAGAAATTGCATCCGAATTTAATACAAATGGCACAATGCCGACTTAAGTACAAGAGGACTGACACTCTCACTTTCTATGATTTGAACCTCTCCGGTGAGTCCAGTTTTAGATTCCGATGCTTCACTTCAGGTTTACTGTATACCTTGCAGCTTCTTATTGACGATGAAACACAGAAATTGAATCGGAATTAAATTCAAAAGGCACAATGCCGTCTTAAGTACAAGAGGACTGACACTCTCACTTTCTATGATTTGAACCTCTCCTGTGAGTCCAGTTTTACATTCCGATGCTTCACTTCAGGTTTACTGTATCCCTTGGACCTTCTAATTGACGATGAAACACAGAGTTTGCATCCGAATTTAATACAAAAGGTACAATGCCGACTTAAGTACAAGAGGATTGACACTCTAACTTTCTATGATTTGCACCTCTCCTGTGAGTCCAGTTTTAGATTCCGATGCTTCACTTCAGGTTTACTGTATCCCTTGGACCTTCTTATTGACGATGAAACACAGAAACTGCATCCGAATTTGATACAAAAGTCACAATGGCGGCCTAAGTACAAGAGGACTGACACTCTCACTTTCTATGATTTGAACATCTCCTGTGAGTCTAGTTCTAGATTCCGATGCTTCACTTCAGGTTTACCTTATCCCTTCGTCCATCTTATTGACGATGAAACACAGATATTGCATCGGAATTAAATTTAAAACGCTTAATGCCGACTTAAGTAAAAGAGGACTGACACTCTCACTTTCTATGATTTGAATCCCTCCTGTGAGTCCAGTCTTAGATTCCGATGCTTCACTTCAGGTTTACTGTATCCCTTGGACCTTCTTATTGACAATGAAACACAGAAATAGCATCGTAATTAAATTCAAAAGGCACAATGCCGACTTAAGTACAAGAGGACTGACACTCTAACTTTTTATGATTTGAACCACTCCTGTGAGTCCAGTTATAGATTCCGATGCTTCACTTCAGGTTTACTGTATCCCTTGGACCTTCTTATTGACGATGAAACACAGAGTTTGCATCCGGATTTAATACAAAAGGCATAATGCCGACTTAAGTACAAGAGGACTGACACTCTAACTTTCTATGATTTGAACCTCTCCTGATAGTCCAGTTTTAGATTCCGATGCTTTACTTCAGGTTTACTGTATCCCTTGGACCTTCTTATTGACGATGAAAACAGAAATTGCATCCGAATTTAATACAAAAGGCACAATGGCGACTTAAGTACAAGAGGACTGACACTCTCACTTTCTATGATTTGAACCTCCCCTGTGAGTTCAGTTTTAGATTCCGATGCTTCACTTCAGGTTTACTATATCCCTTGGACCTTCTTATTGACGACGAAACACAGAAATTGCATCCGAATTTAATACAAATGGCACGATGCCGACTTAAGTACAAGAGGACTGACACTCTCACTTTCTATGATTTGAACCTCTCCGGTGAGTCCAGTTTTAGATTCAGATGCTTCACTTCAGGTTTACTGTATACCTTGCAGCTTCTTATTGACGATGAAACACAGAAATTGAATCGGAATTAAATTCAAAAGGCACAATGCCGTCTTAAGTACAAGAGGACTGACACTCTCACTTTCTATGATTTCAACCTCTCCTGTGAGTCCAGTTTTACATTCCGATGCTTCACTTCAGGTTTACTGTATCCCTTGGACCTTCTAATTGACGATGAAACACAGAGTTTGCATCCGAATTTAATACAAAAGGTACAATGCCGACTTAAGTACAAGAGGACTGACACTCTAACTTTCTATGATTTGCACCTCTCCTGTGAGTCCAGTTTTAGATTCCGATGCTTCACTTCAGGTTTACTGTATCCCTTGGACCTTCTTATTGACGATGAAACACAGAAACTGCATCCGAATTTAATACAAAAGTCACAATGGCGGCCTAAGTACAAGAGGACTGACACTCTCACTTTCTATGATTTGAACATCTCCTGTGAGTCTAGTTCTAGATTCCGATGCTTCACTTCATTTTTACTTTATCCCTTCGTCCATCGTATTGACGATGAAACACAGATATTGCATCGGAATTAAATTTTAAACGCACAATGCCGACTTAAGTAAAAGAGGACTGACAGTCTCACTTTCTATGATTTGAATCCCTCCTGTGAGTCCAGTCTTAGATTCCGATGCTTCACTTCAGGTTTACTGTATCCCTTGGACCTTTTTATTGACAATGAAACACAGAAATAGCATCGTAATTAAATTCAAAAGGCACAATGCCGACTTAAGTACAAGAGGACTGACACTCTAACTTTTTATGATTTGAACCACTCCTGTGAGTCCAGTTATAGATTCCGATGCTTCACTTCAGGTTTACTGTATCCCATGGACCTTCTTATTGACGATGAAACACAGAGTTTGCATCCGGATTTAATACAAAAGGCATAATGCCGACTTAAGTACAAGAGGACTGACACCCTAACTTTCTATGATTTGAACCTCTCCTGATAGTCCAGTTTTAGATTCCGATTCTTTACTTCAGGTTTACTGTATCCCTTGGACCTTCTTATTGACGATGAAAACAGAAATTGCATCCGAATTTAATACAAAAGGCACAATGGCGACTTAAGTACAAGAGGACTGACACTCTCACTTTCTATGATTTGAACCTCCCCTGTGAGTTCAGTTTTAGATTCCGATGCTTCACTTCAGGTTTACTATATCCCTTGGACCTTCTTATTGACGACGAAACACAGAAATTGCATCCGAATTTAATACAAATGGCACAATGCCGACTTAAGTACAAGAGGACTGACACTCTCACTTTCTATGATTTGAACCTCTCCTGTGAGTCCAGTTTTAGATTCCGATGCTTCACTTCAGGTTTACTGTATACCTTGCAGCTTCTTATTGACGATGAAACACAGAAATTGAATCGGAATTAAATTCAAAAGGCACAATGCCGTCTTAAGTACAAGAGGACTGACACTCTCACTTTCTATGATTTGAACCTCTCCTGTGAGTCCAGTTTTACATTCCGATGCTTCATTTCAGGTTTACTGCATCTCTTGGACCTTCTAATTGACGATGAAACACAGAGTTTGCATCCGAATTTAATACAAAAGGTACAATGCCGACTTAAGTACAAGAGGACTGACACTCTAACTTTCTATGATTTCCACCTCTCCTGTGAGTCCAGTTTTAGATTCCGATGCTTCACTTCAGGTTTACTGTATCCCTTGGACCTTCTTATTGACGATGAAACACAGAAACTGCATCCGAATTTAATACAAAAATCACAATGGCGGCCTAAGTACAAGAAGACTCACACTCTCACTTTCTATGATTTGAACATCTCCTGTGAGTCCAGTTCTAGATTCCGATGCTTTACTTCAGGTTCACTATATCCCTTGGACCTTCTTATTGACGATGAAACATAGATATTGCATCGGAATTAAATTTAAAACGCACAATGCCGACTTAAGTAAAAGAGGACTGACACTCTCACTTTCTATGATTTGAATCCCTCCTGTGAGTCCTGTTTTAGATTCCGATGCTTCACTTCAGGTTTACTGTATCCCTTGGACCTTCTTATTGACAAGGAAACACAGAAATAGCATCGTAATTAAATTCAAAAGGCACAATGCCGACTTAAGTACAAGAGGACTGACACTCTAACTTTTTATTATTTGAACCACTCCTGTGAGTCCAGTTAAAGATTCCGATGCTTCACTTCAGGTTTACTGTATCCCTTGGACCTTCTTATTGACGATGATACACAGAGTTTGCATCGGGATTTAATACAAAAGGCACAATGCCGACTTAAGTACAAGAGGACTGACACTCTAACTTTCTATGATTTGAACCTCTCCTGTGAGTCCAGTTTTAGATTCCGATGCTTTACTTCAGGTTTACTGTATCTCTTGGACCTTCTTATTGACGATGAAAACAGAAATTGCATCCGAATGTAATACAAAAGGCACAATGGCGACTTAAGTACAAGAGGACTGATACTCTCACTTTCTATGATTTGAACCTCCCCTGTGAGTTCAGTTTTAGATTCCGATGCTTCACTTCAGGTTTACTATATCCCTTGGACCTTCTTATTGACGACGAAACACAGAAATTGCATCCGAATTTAATACAAATGGCACAATGCCGACTTAAGTACAAGAGGACTGACACTCTCACTTTCTATGATTTGAACCTCTCCTGTGAGTCCAGTTTTAGATTCCGATGCTTCACTTCAGGTTTACTGTATACCTTGCAGCTTCTTATTGATGATGAAACACAGAAATTGAATCGGAATTAAATTCAAAAGGCACAATGCCGTCTTAAGTACAAGAGGACTGACACTCTCACTTTCTATGATTTGAACCTCTCCTGTGAGTCCAGTTTTACATTCCGATGCTTCACTTCAGGTTTACTGTATCCCTTGGACCTTCTTATTGACGATGGAACACAGAAACTGCATCCGAATTTAATACAAAAATCACAATGGCGGCCTAAGTACAAGAGGACTGACACTCTCACTTTCTATGATTTGAACATCTCCTGTGAGTCCAGTTCTAGATTCCGATGCTTCACTTCAGGTTTACTTTATCCCTTGGACCTTCTTATTGACAATGAAACACAGATATAGCATCGTAAGTAAATTCAAAAGGCACAATGCCGACTTAAGTACAAGAGGACTGACACTCAAACTTTTTATGATTTGAACCACTCCTGTGAGTCCAGTTTTAGATTCCGATGCTTTACTTCAGGTTTACTGTATCCCTTGGACCTTCTTATTGACGATGAAAACAGAAATTGCATCCGAATTTAATACAAAAGGCACAATAGCGACTTAAGTACAAGAGGACTGACACTCTAACTTTCTATGATTTGAACCTCTCCTGTGAGTCAAGTTTCAGATTCCGATGTTTCACTTCAGGTTTACTGTATCCCTTGGACCTCCTTATTGACGATGAAACACAGAAATTGCATCCGAATTTAATACAAAAGGCACAATGGCGACTTAAATGCAAGGGGACTGACACTCTCACTTTCTATGATTTGAACCTATCATGTGAGTCCAGTTTTAGATTCCGATGCTTCACTTCAGGTTTACTGTATCCCTTGGACCTTCTTATTGACGATGAAACACAGATATTGCATCCGAATTTAATACAAATGGCACAATGCCGACTTATGTACAAGGGCACTGACACTCTCACTTTCCATTTTTCGAACTTCTCCTGTGAGGTCAGATTTAGATTCTGATGCTTCACTTCAGGTTTACTGTACACCTTGCACCTTCTTATTGACGATGAAACACAGAAATTCCATCGGAATTAAATTCAAAAAGCACAATGCCGTCTTAAGTACAAAAATACTGACACTCTAACTTTCTATGATTTGCACCTCTCCTGTGAGTCCAGCTTTAGATTCCGATGTTTCACTTCAGGTTTACTGTATCCCTTGGACCTTCTTATTGACGATGAAACACAGAAATAGCATCCGAATTTAATACAAAAATCACAATGGCGGCTTAAGTACAAGAGGACTGACCCTCTCACTTTCTATGATTTGAATCTCTACTGTGAGTCCAGTTTTAGATTCCGATGCTTCACTTCAGGTTTACTGTATCCCTTGGACCTTCTTCGTGACAATGGAACACAGAAATAGCATCGGAATTAATTTCAAAAGGCACAATGCCGACTTAAGTACAAGAGGACTGACACTCTAACTTTTTATGATTTGAACCTCTCCTGTGAGTCCAGTTTTAGATTCCGATGCTTCACTTCAGGTTTACTGTATCCCTTGGACCTTCTTATTGACGATGAAACACAGAAACTGAATCCGAATTTAATACAAAAATCACAATGGCGGCCTAAGTACAAGAGGACTGACACTCTCACTTTCTATGATTTGAACATCTCCTGTGAGTCCAGTTCTAGATTCCGATGCTTCACTTCAGGTTTACTTTATCCCTTGGACCTTCTTATTGACGATGAAACACAGATATTGCATCGGAATTAAATTTAAAACGCACAATGCCGACTTAAGTAAAAGAGGACTGACACTCTCACTTTCTATGATTTGAATCCCTCCTGTGAGTCCAGTTTTAGATTCCGATGCTTCACTTCAGGTTTACTGTATCCCTTGGACCTTCTTATTGACGATGAAAACAGAAATTGCATCCGAATTTAATACAAAAGGCACAATGGCGACTTAAGTACAAGAGGACTGACACTCTAACTTTCTATGATTTGAACCTCTCCTGTGAGTCAAGTTTCAGATTCCGATGCTTCACTTCAGGTTTACTGTATCCCTTGGACCTCCTTATTGACGATGAAACACAGAAATTGCATCCGAATTTAATACAAATGGCACAATGCCGACTTACGTACAAGGGCACTGACACTCTCACTTTCCATGATTCGAACTTCTCCTGTGAGGTCAGATTTAGATTCCGATGCTTCACTTCAGGTTTACTGTATACCTTGCACCTTCTTATTGACGATGAAACACAGAAATTCCATCGGAAATAAATTCAAAAAGCACAATGCCGTCTTAAGTACAAGAATACTGACACTCTAACTTTCTATGATTTGCACCTCTCCTGTGAGTCCAGTTTTAGTTTCCGATGTTTCACTTCAGGTTTACTGTATCCCTTGGACCTTCTTATTGACGATGAAACACAGAAATAGCATCCGAATTTAATACAAAAATCACAATGGCGGCTTAAGTACAAGAGGACTGACCCTCTCACTTCCTATGATTTGAACATCTCCTGTGAGTCCAGTTTTAGATTCCGATGCTTCACCTCAGGTTTACTGTATCTGTTGGACCTTCTTGTTGACGATGAAACATAGAAATTGCATCCGAATTAAATACAAAGGCACAATGCTGACTTAATTACAAGAGGACTGACACTCTAACTTTCTATGATTTGAACCTCTCCTGTGAGTCCAGTTTTAGATTCCGATGCTTCACTTCAGGTCTACTGTATCCCTTGGACCTTCATATTGACGATGAAACACAGAAATTGCATCCGAAATTAATACAAAAGTCACAATGGTGACTTAAGTACAAGAGGACTGACACTCTAACTTTCTATGATTTGGACCTCTCCTGTGAGTCCAGTTTTAGATTCCGATGCTTCACTTCAGGTTTACTGTATCCCTTGGACCTTCATATTGACGATGAAACACAGAAATTGCATCCGAAATTAATACAAAAGTCACAATGGTGACTTAAGTACAAGAGGACTGACACTCTCACTTTCTAACATTTGAATCTCTCCTGTGAGTCCAGTTTTAGATTCCGATGCTTCACCTCAGGTTTACTGTATCTGTTGGACCTTCTTATTGACGATGAAACACAGAAATTGCATCCGAATTTAATACAAATGGCACAATGCCGACTTAAGTACAAGAGGACTGACACTCTCACTTCCTATGATTCGAACCTCTCCTGTGAGGTCAGATTTAGATTCCGACGCTTCACTTCAGGTTTACTGTATCCCTTGGACCATCTTGTTGACGATAAAACACAGAAATCGCATCCGAAATTAATACAAATAGCACAATGCCGTCTTAAGTAAAAGAGGACTGACGCTCTAACATTCTGTGATTTGAACCTCTCCTGCGAGTCCAGTTTTGGATTCCGATGCTTCACTTAAGGTTTACTGTATCCCTTGGACGTTCTTATTGACGATGAAACCCAGAAATTGCTTCGGAATTAAATTCAAAAGGCACAGTGCCGACCTAAGTAGAAGCCGACTAACACTCTCACTTTCTATGATTTGAACTTCTCCTGTGAGTCCAGTTTTAGATTCCGATGCTTCACTTCAGGGTTACTGTATACCTTGCACCTTCGTATTGACGATTAAACACAGAAATTGCATAGGAATTAAATTCAAAAGGCACAATGCCGACTTAAGTACAAGAGGACTGACACACTAACTTTCTATGATTTGAACCTCTCCTGTGAGTCCAGTTTTAGATTCCGATGCTTCACTTCAGATTTACTGTATCCCTTGGACCTTCTTATTGACGGTGAAACACAGAAATTGCATCCGAATTTAATACAAAAATCACAATGGCGACTTTAGTACGAGAGGACCGACAATCTCACTTTCTATGATTTGAACATCTCCTGTGAGTCCAGTTTTAGATTCCGATGCTTCACTTCAGGTTTACTGTATCCCTTGGACCTTCTTATAGACGATGAAACACAGATATTGCATCGGAATTAAATTGAAAACGCACAATGCCGACTTAAGTAAAAGAGGACTGACACTCTCACTTTCTATGATTTGAACCTCTCCTGTGAGTCCCGTTTTAGATTCCGATGCTTCACTTCAGGTTTACTGTATCCCTTGGACCTTCTTATTGACAATGAACCACAGAAATAGCACCGGAATTAAATTCAAAAGGCACAATGCCGACATAAGTACAAGAGGACTGACACTCTAACTTACTATGATTTGTACCTCTCCTGTGAGTTCAGTTTTAGATTCCGATGCTTCACTTCAGGTTTACCGAATCCCTTGGACCTTATTATTGACGATGGAACACAGAGTTGTTATCCGAATTTAATACAAAAGGCAGAATGACGACTTAAGTACAAGAGGACTGACACTCTAACTTTCTATGATTTGAACCTCTCCTGTGAGTCCAGTTTTAGATTCCGATGCTTTACTTCAGATTTACTGTATCCCTTGGACCTTCTTATTGACGATGAAACACAGAAATTGCATCCGAAATTAATACAAAAGTCACAATGGTGACATAAGTACAAGAGGACTGTCACTCTCACTTTCTATGATTTGATCCTCTCCTGTGAGTCCAGTTTTAGATTCCGATGCTTCACCTCAGGTTTTCTGTATCCCTTGGACCTTCTTATTGACGATGGAACACAGAAATTGCGTCCGAATTTAATACAAATGGCACAATGCCGACTTAAGTACAAGAGGACTGACACTCTCACTTTCTATGATACGAACCTCTCCTGTGAGTCCACTTTTAGATTCCGATGCTTCACTTCAGGTTTACTGTATCCCTTGGACGTTCTTATTGACGATGAAACTCAGAAATTGCATCGGAATTAAATTCAAAAGGCACAATGCCGACCTAAGTAGAAGAGGACTAACACTCTCACTTTCTATGATTTGAACCTCTCCTGTGAGTCCAGTTTTAGATTCCGAAGCTTCACTTCAGGGTTACTGTATACCTTGCACCTTCTTATTGACGATTAAACACAGAAATTGCATCGGAATTAAATTCAAAAGGCACAATGCCGACTTAAGTACAAGAGGACTGACAATCTAACTTTCTATGATTTGCACCTCTCCTGTGAGTCCAGTTTTAGATTCCGATGCCTCACTTCAGGTTTACTGTATCCCTTGGACCTTCTTATTGACGATGAAACACAGAAATTGCATCCGAATTTAATACAAAAATCACAATGGCGACTTTAGTACAAGAGGACCGACAATCTCACTTTCTATGATTTGAACATCTCCTGTGAGTCCAGTTTTAGATTCCGATGCTTCACTTCAGGTTTACTGTATCCCTTGGACCTTCGTATTGACGATGAAACACAGAAATTGCATCAGAATTAAATTCGAAAGGCACAATGCCGACTTAAGTACAAGAGGACTGACACTCTAACTTTCTATGGTTGGAACTACTCCAGTGAGTCCAGTTTTAGATTCCGATGCTTCACTTCAGGTTTACTGTTTCCCTTGGACCTTCTTATTGACGATGAAACATAGAGTTTGCATCCGAATTTAATACAAATGGCACAATGCCGACCTAATTACAAGAAGACTGACACTCTAACTTTCTATGATTTGAACCTCTCCTGTGAGTCCAGTTTTAGATTCCGATGCTTCACTTCAGGTTTACTGTATCCCTTGCACCTTCTTATTGTCGATGAAACACAGAAATTGCATCCGAATTTAATACAAAAGGCACAATGGCGACTTAAGTACAAGAGGAGTGACACTCTCACTTTCTATGATTTGAACCTATCCCGTGAGTCCAGTTTTAGATTCCGATGCTTCACTTCAGGTTTACTGTATCCCTTGGACCTTCTTTTTGACGATGAAACACAGAAATTGAATCCGAATTTAATATAAATGGCACAATGCCGACTTAAGTACAAGGGCACTGACACTCTCACTTTCCATGATTCGAACTTCTCCTGTGAGGTTAGATTTAGATTCTGATGCTTCACTTCAGTTTTACTGTATACCTTGCACCTTCTTATTGACGATGAAACACAGAAATTGCATCGGAATTAAATTCAAAAGGCACAATTCCGACTTAAGTACAAGAGGACTGACACTCTCACTTTCTATGATTTGAACCTCTCCTGTGAGTCCAGTTTTAGATTCCGATGTTCACTTCAGGTTTACTGTATCCCTTGGAACTTATAATTGACGATGAAACACAGAGTTTGCACCCGAATTTAATACAAAAGGTACAATGCCGACTTAAGTACAATAGGACTGACACTTTAACTTTCTATGATTTGAACCTCTCCTCTGAGTCCAGTTTTAGATTCTGATGCTTCACTTCAGGTTTACTGTGTCCCTTGGACCTTCTTATTGACGATGAAACACAGAAATTACATCCGAATTTAATACAAAAATCACAATGGCGACTTAAGTGCAAGAGGACTGACACTCTCACTTTCTATGATTTGAACCTCTTCTGTGAGTCCAGTTTTAGATTCCGATGCTTCACCTCAGGTTTACTGTATCTCTTGGACCTTCTTATTGACGATGAAACACAGAAATTGCATCCGAATTTAATACAAATGGCACAATGCCGACTTAAATACAAGAGGACTGACACTCTCACATTCTATGATTCGAACCTCTCCTGTGAGGTCAGATTTAGATTCCGTTGCTTTACTTCAGGTTTACTTTATACCTTGCACCTTCTTATTGACGATGAAACTCAGAAATTGCATCGGATTTAAATTCAAAAGGTACAATGCCGTCATAAGTACAAGAATACTGTTATTCTAACTTTCTATGATTTGCACCTCTCCTGTGAGTCCAGTTTCAGATTCCGATGCTTCACTTCAGGTTTACTGTATCCCTTGGACCTTCTTATTGACGATGAAACACAGAAATTGCATCTGAATTTAATACCAAGATCACAATGGCGACTTAAGTACAAGAGGAGTGACACTCTCACTTTCTATGATTTGAACATCTCCTGTGAGTCCAGTTTTAGATTCTGAAGCTTCACTTCAGGTTTACTGTATCCCTTGGACCTTCTTATTGACGATGAAACACAGAAATTGCATGGGAATTAAATTCAAAACGCACAATGCCGACTTAAGCAAAAGAGGACTTACACTCTCACTTTCCAGGATTTGAACCTCTCCTGTGAGTCCAGTTTTAGATTCCGATGCTTCACTTGAGGTTTACTATATCCCTTTGACGTTCTTATTGACGGTGAAACACAGAAATTGCATCGGAACTAAATTCAAAAGGCACAGTGCCGACCTAAGTAGAAGAGGACTAACACTCTCACTTTCTATGATTTGAACCTCTCCTGTGAGTCCAGTTTTAGATTCCGATGCTCACACTTCAGGTTTACTGTATACCTTGCAGCTTCTAATTGACGATGAAACACAGAAATTGCATCGGTATTAAATTCAAAAGGCACAATGCCGACTTAAGTACAAGAGGACTGACACTCTCACTTTCTATGATTTGAACCTCTCCTGTGAGTCCAGTTTTACATTCCGATGCTTCACTTCAGGTTTACTGTATCCCTTGGACCTTCTAATTGACGATGAAACACAGAGTTTGCATCCGAATTTAATACAAAGGGTACAATGCCGACTTAAGTACAAGAGGACTGACACTCTAACTTTCTATGATTTGCACATCTCCTGTGAGTCCAGTTTTAGATTCCGATGCTTCACTTCAGGTTTACTGTATCCCATGGACCTTCTTATTGACGATGAAACACAGAGTTTGCATCCGAATTTAATACAAAAGGCACAATGCCGACTTAAGTACAAGTGGACTGACACTCTAACTTTCTATGATTTGAACCTCTCCTGTGAGTCCAGTTTTAGGTTCCGATGCTTTCCTTCAGGTTTACTGTATCCCTTGGACCTTCTTATTGACGATGACACACAGAAGTTGCATCCGAATTTAATACAAAAGGCACAATGGCGACTTAAGTACAAGAGGACTGACACTCTCACTTTCTATGATTTGAACCTCTTCTGTGAGTCCAGTTTTAGATTCCGATGCTTCACTTCAGGTTTACTGTATCCCTTGGACGTTCTTATTGACGATGAAACACAGAAATTGCATCCGAAATTAATACAAAAGTCGCAACGGTGACTTAAGTACAAGAGGAGTGACACTCTCACTTTTTATGATTTGAATCTCTCCTGTGAGTCCAGTTTTAGATTCCGATGCTTCACCTCAGGTTTACTGTATCCCTTGGACCTTCTTATTGACGATGAAACACAGAATTTGCATCCGAAGATAATACAAATGGCACAATGCCTACTTAAGTGCAAGAGGTCTGATACTCTCACTTTCTATGATTCGAACCTCTCCTGTGAGTCCAGTTTTAGATTCCGATGCTTCACTTCAGGTTTACTGTATCCCTTTGACGTTCTTATTGACGATGAAACACAGAAATTGCATCAGAACTAAATTCAAAAGGCACAGTGCCGACCTAAGTAGAAGAGGACTAACACTCTCACTTTCTATGATTTGAACCTCTCCTGTGAGTCCAGTTTTAGATTCCGATGCTTCACTTCAGGTTTACTGTATACCTTGCAGCTTCTAATTGACGATGAAACACAGAAATTGCATCGGTATAAAATTCAAAAGGCACAATGCCGACTTAAGTACAAGAGGACTGACACTCTCACTTTCTATGATTTGAACCTCTCCTGTGAGTCCAGTTTTACATTCCGATGCTTCACGTCAGGTTTACTGTATCCCTTGGACGTTCTAATTGACGATGAAACACAGAGCTTGCATCCGAATTTAATACAAAAGGTACAATGCCGACATAAGTACAAGAGGACTGACACTCTAACTTTCTATGATTTACACCTCTAATGTGTGTCCAGTTTTAGATTCCGATGCTTCACTTCAGGTTTACTGTATCCCTTGGACCTTTTTATTGACGATGAAACACAGAAATAGCATCCGAATTTAATACAAAAATCACAATGGCGATTTTAGTACAAGAGGACCGACAATCTCACTTTCTATGATTTGAACCTCTCCTGTGAGTCCAGTTTTACATTCTGATGCTTCACGTCAGGTTTACTGTATCCCTTGGACCTTCGTATTGACGATGAAACACAGATATTGCATCGGAATTAAATTTAAAACGCACAATGCCGACTTAAGTAATAGAGGACTGACACTCTCACTTTCTATGATTTGAACCTCTCCTGTGAGGTCAGATTTAGATTCCGATGCTTCACTTCAGGTTTACTGTATCCCTTGGACCTTCTTATTGACAATGAAACACAGAAATAGCATCGGAATTAAATTCAAAAGGCACAATGCCCACTTAAGTACAAGAGGACTGACACTCTAACTTTCTATGATTTGAACCTCTCCTGTGAGTCCAGTTTTAGATTCCGATGCTTCACTTCAGGTTTACTGTATCCCTTGGACCTTCTTATTGACGATGAGACACAGAGTTTGCATCCGAATTTAATACAAAAGGCACAATGCCGACTTAAGTACAAGAGGACTGACACTCTAACATTCTATGATTTGAACCTCTCCTGTGAGTCCAGTTTTAGATTCCGATGCTTTACTTCAGGTTTACTGTATCCCTTGGACCTTCTTATTGACGATGACACACAGAAATTGCATCCGAATTTAATACAAAACGCACAATGGCGACTTAAGTACAAGAGGAGTGACACTCTCACTTTCTATGATTTGAACCTCTCCTGTGAGTCCAGTTTTATATTCCGATGCTTCACTTCAGGTTTACTGTATCCCTTGGACCTTCTTATTGAGATGAAACACAGAAATTACATCCGAAATTAATACAAAAGTCACAATGGTGACTTAAGTACAAGAGGACTGACACTCTCACTTTATATGATTTGAACCTCTCCTCAGAGACCAGTTTTAGATTCCGATGCTTCACCCCAGGTTTACTGTATCCCTTATACCTTCTTATTGACGATGAAACACAGAAATTGCATCCGAATTATAATACAAACGGCGCAATGCCGACTTAAGTACAAGAGGACTGACAGTCTCACTTTCTATGATTCGAACCTCTCCTGTGAGTCTAGCTTTAGATTCCGATGCTTCACTTTAGGTTTACTGTATTCCTTGGACCTTCTAATTGACGATGAAACACAGAGTTTGCATCCGAACTTAATACAAAAGGTACAATGCCGACTTAAGTACAATAGGAATGACACTCCAACTTTCTATGATTTGCACCTCTCCTGTGCGTCCAGTTTTAGATTCCGATGCTTCACTTCAGGTTTACTGTATCCCTTGGACCTTCTTATTGACGATGAAACAAAGAAATTGCATCCGAATTTAATACAAAAATCACAATGGCGGCTTAAGTACAAGAGGACTGACACTCTCACTTTCTATGATTTGAACATCTCCTGTGAGTCCAGTTGTAGATTCCGATGCTTCACTTCAGGTTTACTGTATCCCTTGGACCTTCTTATTGACGATGAAACACAGATATTGCATCGTAATTAAATTTAAAACGCACAATGCCGACTTAAGTAAAAGAGGACTGACACTCTCACTATCTATGATTTGAATCTCTCCTGTGAGTCCAGTTTTAGATTCCGATGCTTCACTTCAGGTTTACTATATCCCTTGGACCTCCTTGTTGACGATAAAACACAGAAATCGCATCCGAATCTAATTCAAATGGCACAATGCCGTCTTAAGTAAAAGAGGACTGACACTCTAACATTCTATGATTTGAACCTCTCCTGTGAGTCCAGTTTTAGATTCCGATGCTTCACTTCAGGTTTACTGTATCCCTTGGACCATCTTAGTGACGATGAAACACAGAGTTTGCATCCGAATTTAATACAAAAGGCACAATGCCGGCTTAAGTACAAGAGGACTGACACTCTAACTTTCTATGATTTGAACCTCTCCTGTGAGTCCAGTTTTAGATTCCGATGCTTCACTTCAGGTTTACTGTATCCCTTGGACCATCTTATTGACGATGAGACACAGAGTTTGCATCCGAATTTAATACAAAATGCACAATGCCGACTTAAGTACAAGAGGACTGACACTCTAACATTCTATGATTTGAACCTCTCCTGTGAGTCCAGTTTTAGATTCCGATGCTTTACTTCAGGTTTACTGTATCCCTTGGACCTTCTTATTGACGATGACACACAGAAATTGCATCCGAATTTAATACAAAACGCACAATGGCGACTTAAGTACAAGAGGAGTGACACTCTCACTTTCTATGATTTGAACCTCTCCTGTGAGTCCAGTTTTATATTCCGATGCTTCACTTCAGGTTTACTGTATCCCTTGGACCTTCTTATTGAGATGAAACACAGAAATTGCATCCAAAATTAATAAAAAGTCACATTGGTGACTTAAGTACAAGAGGACTGACACTCTCACTTTATATGATTTGAACCTCTCCTCAGAGTCCAGTTTTAGATTCCGATGCTTCACCCCAGGTTTACTGCATCCCTTGGACCTTCTTATTGACGATGAAACACAGAAATTGCATCCGAATTTAATACAAACGGCGCAATGCCGACTTAAGTACAAGAGGACTGACACTCTCACTTTCTATGATTTGAACCTCTCCTGTGAGTCCAGTGTTAGATTCCGATGCTTCACTTCAGGTTTACTGTATCCCTTGGACCTTCTTGTTGACGATGAAACACAGAAATTGCATCCGAAATTAATACAAAAGTCACAATGGTGACTTTAGTACAAGAGGATGGACACTCTCACTTTATATGATTTGATTCTCTCCTCTGAGTCCAGTTTTAGATTCCGATGCTTCACCTAAGGTTTACTGTATCCCTTGGACCTTCTTATTGACGATGAAACACAGAAATTGCATCCGAATTTAATACAAATTGCGCAATGCCGACTTAAGTACAAGAGGACTGACACTCTCACTTTCTATGATCGAACCTCTCCTGTGAGTCCAGTTTTAGATTCCGATGCTTCACTTCAGGTTTACTGTATCCCTTGGACTTTCTTATTGACGATGAAACATAGAAATAGCATCGGAGTTAAATTCAAAAGGCACAGTGCCGACCAAAGTAGAAGAGGACTAACACTCTCACTTTCTATGATTTGAACCTCTCCTGTGAGTCCAGTTTTGGATTCCGAAGCTTTACTTCAGATTTACTGTATACCTTGCAGCTTCTTATTGACGATGAAACACAGAAATTGCATCGGAATTAAATTCAAAAGGCACAATGCCGACTTAAGTACAAGAGGACTGACACTCTCACTTTCTATGATTTGAACCTCTCCTGTGAGTCCAGTTTTACATTCCGATACTTCACTTCAGGTTTACTGTATCCCTTGGACCTTCTAATTGACGATGAAACACAGAGTTTGCATCCGAATTTAGTACAAAAGTACAATGCCGACTTAAGTACAAGAGGACTGACACTCTCACTTTCTATGGTTTGCACCTCTCCTGTTAGTCCAGTTTTAGATTCCGATGCTTCACTTCAGGTTTACTGTATCCCTTACACCTTCTTATTGACGATGAGACACAGAAATTGCATCCGAATCTAATGCAAAAATCACAATAGCGACTTAAGTACAAAAGGACTGACACTCTCAATTTCTATGATTTGAAAATCTCCTGTGAGTCCAGTTTTAGATTCCGATGCTTCACTTCAGGTTTACTGTATCCCTTTGACCTTCTTATTGACGATGAAACACAGAAATTGCATCGGAATTAAATTCAAAATGCACAATGCCGACTTAAGCAAAATAGGACTGACACTCTCACTTTCTATGATTTGAACCTCTCCTGTGAGTCCAGTTTTAGATTCCGATGCTTCACTTCAGGTTTACTGTATCCCTTGGACCTTCTTATTGACGATGAAACACAGAGTTTGCATCCGAATTTAATACAAAAGGCACAATACCGACTTAAGTACAAGAGGACTGACACTCTAACTTTCTATGATTTGAACCTCACCTGTGAGTCCAGTTTTGGATTCCGATGCTTCACTTCAGGTTTACTGTATCCCTTGGACCTTCTTATTGACGATAAAACACAGAAAATGCATCCGAATTTAATACAAAAGGCACAAAGGCGACTTAAGTGCAAGAGGACTGACACTCTCACTTTCTATGATTTGAACCTCTCCTGTGAATCCAGTTTTAGATTCCGATGCTTCACTTCAGGTTTACTGTATCCCTTGGACCTACTTATTGACGATGAAACACAGAAATTGCATCCGAATTTAATACAAATGGCACAATGTCGACTTAAGTACAAGAGGACTGACACTCTCACTTTCTATGATTTGAACCTCTCCTGTGAGTCCAGTTTTAGATTCCGATGCTTCACTTCATGTTTGCTGTATACCTTGCACCTTCTTATTGACGATGAAACACAGAAATTGCATCCGAATTTAATGCAAAAGGCACAATGCCGACTTAAGTACAAGAGGACTGACATTCTAACTTTCTATGATTTGAACCTCTCCCGTGAGTCCAGTTTTAGATTCCGATGCTTCACTTCGGGTTTACTGTATCCCTTGGACCTTCTTATTGACAATGAAATACAGATTGAGCATCGGAATTAAATACAAAAGCCACAATGCCGACTTAAGTACAAGAGGACTGACATTCTAACTTTCTATGATTTGAACATCTCCTGTGAGTCCAGTTTTAGATTCCGATGCTTCACTTCAGGTTTACTGTATCCCTTGGACCTTCTTATTGACGATGAAACACAGAAATTGCATCCGAATTTAATACAAAAGGCACAATGGCGGCTTAAGTACAAGAGGACTGACACTTTCACATTCTATGATTTGAACCTCTCCTGTGAGTCCAGTTTTAGATTCCGATGCTTCACTTGAGGTTTACTGTATCCCTTGGACCTTCTTATTGACGATGAAACACAGAAATTGCATCCGAATTTAAAACAAATGGCACAATGCCGACTTAAGTACAAGAGGACTGACACTCTCACTCTCTATGATTCGAACCTCTCCTGTGAGGTTAGATTTAGATTCCGATGCTTCACTTCAGGTTTACTGTATACCTTGCACCTTCTTATTGACGATGAAACACAGAAATTGCATCGGAATTAAATTCAAAAGGCACAATGCCGTCTTAAGTACAAGAGGACTGACACTCTCACTTTCTATGATTTGAACCTCTCCTGTGAGTCCAGTTTTAGATTCCGATGCTTCACTTCAGGTTTACTGTATCCCTCGGACCTTCTTATTGACGATGAAACACAGAAATTGCATCCGAATTTAATACAAAAGGCACAATGGCGTCTTATGTACAAGAGGACTGACACTTTTACTTTCTATGATTTGAACCTCTCCTGTAAGTCCAGTTTTAGATTCCGATGCTTCACCTCAGGTTTACTGTATCCCTTGGACATTCTTATTGACGATGAAACACAGAAATTGCATCCGAATTTAATACAAATGGCACAATGCCGACTTAAGTACAAGAGGGCTGACACTCTCACTTTTTATGATTCGAACCTCTCCTGTGAGGTCAGATTTAGATTCCGATGCTTCACTTCAGGTTTACTGTATCTCTTGGACCTTCTTATTGACGATAAAACACAGAAATCGCATCCGAATTTAATACAAATGGCACAATGCCGACTTAAGTACAAGGGTACTGACACTCTCACTTTCCATGATTCGAACTTCTCCTGTGAGGTTAGATTTAGATTCTGATGCTTCACTTCAGTTTTACTGTATACCTTGCACCTTCTTATTGACGATGAAACACAGAAATTGCATCGGAATTAAATTCAAAAGGCATAATTCCGACTTAAGTACAAGAGGGCTGACACTCTCACTTTCTATGATTTGAACCTCTCCTGTGAGTCCAGTTTTAGATTCCGATGTTCACTTCAGGTTTACTGTATCCCTTGGAACTTATAATTGACGATGAAACACAGAGTTTGCATCCGAATTTAATACAAAAGGTACAATGCCGACTTAAGTACAATAGGACTGACACTCTAACTTTCTATGATTTGAACCTCTCCTCTGAGTCCAGTTTTAGATTCTGATGCTTCACTTCAGGTTTACTGTGTCCCTTGGACCTTCTTATTGACGATGAAACACAGAAATTGCATCCGAATTTAATACAAAAATCACAATGGCGACTTAAGTGCAAGAGGACTGACACTCTCACTTTCTATGATTTGAACCTCTCCTGTGAGTCCAGTTTTAGATTCCGATGCTTCACCTCAGGTTTACTGTATCTCTTGGACCTTCTTATTGACTATGAAACACAGAAATTGCATCCGAATTTAATACAAATGGCACAATGCCGACTTAAATACAAGAGGACTGACACTCTCACATTCTATGATTCGAACCTCTCCTGTGAGGTCAGATTTAGATTCCGTTGCTTTACTTCAGGTTTACTTTATACCTTGCACCTTCTTACTGACGATGAAACACAGAAATTGCATCTGAATTTAATACCAAAATCACAATGGCAACTTAAGTACAAGAGGAGTGACACTCTCACTTTCTATGATTTGAACATCTCCTGTGAGTCCAGTTTTAGATTCTGATGCTTCACTTCAGGTTTACTGTATCCCTTGGACCTTCTTATTGACGATGAAACACAGAAATTGCATGGGAATTAAATTCAAAACGCACAATGCCGACTTAAGCAAAAGAGGACTTACACTCTAACTTTCCAGGATTTGAACCTCTCCTGTGAGTCCAGTTTTGGATTCCGATGCTTCACTTCAGGTTTACTGTATCCCTTTGACGTTCTTATTGACGATGAAACACAGAAATTGCATCGGAACTAATTTCAAAAGGCACAGTGCCGACCTAAGTAGAAGAGGACTAACACTCTCACTTTCTATGATTTGAACCTCTCCTGTGAGTCCAGTTTTAGATTCCGATGCTTCACTTCAGGTTTACTGTATACCTTGCAGCTACTAATTGACGACGAAACACAGAAATTGCATCGGTATTAAATTCAAAAGGCACAATGCCGACTTAAGTACAAGAGGACTGACACTCTCACTTTCTATGATTTGAACCTCTCCTGTGAGTCCAGTTTTACATTCCGATGCTTCACTTCAGGTTTACTGTATCCCTTGGACCTTCTAATTGACGATGAAACACAGAGTTTGCATCCGAATTTAATACAAAAGGTACAATGCCGACTTAAGTACAAGAGGACTGACACTCTAACTTTCTATGATTTGCACATCTCCTGTGAGTCCAGTTTTAGATTCCGATGCTTCACTTCAGGTTTACTGTATCCCATGGACCTTCTTATTGACGATGAAACACAGAGTTTGCATCCGAATTTAATACAAAAGGCACAATGCCGACTTAAGTACAAGAGGACTGACACTATAACTTTCTATGATTTGAACCTCTACTGTGAGTCCAGTTTTAGGTTCCGATGCTTTCCTTCAGGTTTACTGTATCACTTGGACCTTCTTATTGACGATGACACACAGAAATTGCATCCGAATTTAATACAAAAGGCACAATGGCGACTTAAGTACAAGAGGACTGACACTCTCACTTTCTATGATTTAAACCTCTTCTGTGAGTCCAGTTTTAGATTCAGATGCTTCACTTCAGGTTTACTGTATCCCTTGGACGTTCTTATTGACGATGAAACACAGAAATTGCATCCGAAATTAATACAAAAGTCGCAACGGTGACTTAAGTACAAGAGGAGTGACACTCTCACTTTCTATGATTGGAATCTCTCCTGTGAGTCCAGTTTTAGATTCCGATGCTTCACCTCTGGTTTACTGTATCCCTTGGACCTTCTTATTGACGATGAGACACAGAATTTGCATCCGAAGATAATACAAATGGCACAATGCCTACTTAAGTACAAGAGGACTGACACTCTCACTCTCTATGATTCGAACCTCTCCTGTGAGGTTAGATTTAGATTCCGATGCTTCACTTCAGGTTTACTGTATACCTTGCACCTTCTTATTGACGATGAAACACAGAAATTGCATCGGAATTAAATTCAAAAGGCACAATGCCGTCTTAAGTACAAGAGGACTGACACTCTCACTTTCTATGATTTGAACCTCTCCTGTGAGTCCAGTTTTAGATTCCGATGCTTCACTTCAGGTTTACTGTATCCCTCGGACCTTCTTATTGACGATGAAACACAGAAATTGCATCCGAATTTAATACAAAAGGCACAATGGCGTCTTATGTACAAGAGGACTGACACTTTTACTTTCTATGATTTGAACCTCTCCTGTAAGTCCAGTTTTAGATTCCGATGCTTCACCTCAGGTTTACTGTATCCCTTGGACATTCTTATTGACGATGAAACACAGAAATTGCATCCGAATTTAATACAAATGGCACAATGCCGACTTAAGTACAAGAGGGCTGACACTCTCACTTTTTATGATTCGAACCTCTCCTGTGAGGTCAGATTTAGATTCCGATGCTTCACTTCAGGTTTACTGTATCTCTTGGACCTTCTTATTGACGATAAAACACAGAAATCGCATCCGAATTTAATACAAATGGCACAATGCCGACTTAAGTACAAGGGTACTGACACTCTCACTTTCCATGATTCGAACTTCTCCTGTGAGGTTAGATTTAGATTCTGATGCTTCACTTCAGTTTTACTGTATACCTTGCACCTTCTTATTGACGATGAAACACAGAAATTGCATCGGAATTAAATTCAAAAGGCATAATTCCGACTTAAGTACAAGAGGGCTGACACTCTCACTTTCTATGATTTGAACCTCTCCTGTGAGTCCAGTTTTAGATTCCGATGTTCACTTCAGGTTTACTGTATCCCTTGGAACTTATAATTGACGATGAAACACAGAGTTTGCATCCGAATTTAATACAAAAGGTACAATGCCGACTTAAGTACAATAGGACTGACACTCTAACTTTCTATGATTTGAACCTCTCCTCTGAGTCCAGTTTTAGATTCTGATGCTTCACTTCAGGTTTACTGTGTCCCTTGGACCTTCTTATTGACGATGAAACACAGAAATTGCATCCGAATTTAATACAAAAATCACAATGGCGACTTAAGTGCAAGAGGACTGACACTCTCACTTTCTATGATTTGAACCTCTCCTGTGAGTCCAGTTTTAGATTCCGATGCTTCACCTCAGGTTTACTGTATCTCTTGGACCTTCTTATTGACTATGAAACACAGAAATTGCATCCGAATTTAATACAAATGGCACAATGCCGACTTAAATACAAGAGGACTGACACTCTCACATTCTATGATTCGAACCTCTCCTGTGAGGTCAGATTTAGATTCCGTTGCTTTACTTCAGGTTTACTTTATACCTTGCACCTCCTTACTGACGATGAAACACAGAAATTGCATCTGAATTTAATACCAAAATCACAATGGCAACTTAAGTACAAGAGGAGTGACACTCTCACTTTCTATGATTTGAACATCTCCTGTGAGTCCAGTTTTAGATTCTGATGCTTCACTTCAGGTTTACTGTATCCCTTGGACCTTCTTATTGACGATGAAACACAGAAATTGCATGGGAATTAAATTCAAAACGCACAATGCCGACTTAAGCAAAAGAGGACTTACACTCTAACTTTCCAGGATTTGAACCTCTCCTGTGAGTCCAGTTTTGGATTCCGATGCTTCACTTCAGGTTTACTGTATCCCTTTGACGTTCTTATTGACGATGAAACACAGAAATTGCATCGGAACTAATTTCAAAAGGCACAGTGCCGACCTAAGTAGAAGAGGACTAACACTCTCACTTTCTATGATTTGAACCTCTCCTGTGAGTCCAGTTTTAGATTCCGATGCTTCACTTCAGGTTTACTGTATACCTTGCAGCTACTAATTGACGACGAAACACAGAAATTGCATCGGTATTAAATTCAAAAGGCACAATGCCGACTTAAGTACAAGAGGACTGACACTCTCACTTTCTATGATTTGAACCTCTCCTGTGAGTCCAGTTTTACATTCCGATGCTTCACTTCAGGTTTACTGTATCCCTTGGACCTTCTAATTGACGATGAAACACAGAGTTTGCATCCGAATTTAATACAAAAGGTACAATGCCGACTTAAGTACAAGAGGACTGACACTCTAACTTTCTATGATTTGCACATCTCCTGTGAGTCCAGTTTTAGATTCCGATGCTTCACTTCAGGTTTACTGTATCCCATGGACCTTCTTATTGACGATGAAACACAGAGTTTGCATCCGAATTTAATACAAAAGGCACAATGCCGACTTAAGTACAAGAGGACTGACACTATAACTTTCTATGATTTGAACCTCTACTGTGAGTCCAGTTTTAGGTTCCGATGCTTTCCTTCAGGTTTACTGTATCACTTGGACCTTCTTATTGACGATGACACACAGAAATTGCATCCGAATTTAATACAAAAGGCACAATGGCGACTTAAGTACAAGAGGACTGACACTCTCACTTTCTATGATTTAAACCTCTTCTGTGAGTCCAGTTTTAGATTCAGATGCTTCACTTCAGGTTTACTGTATCCCTTGGACGTTCTTATTGACGATGAAACACAGAAATTGCATCCGAAATTAATACAAAAGTCGCAACGGTGACTTAAGTACAAGAGGAGTGACACTCTCACTTTCTATGATTGGAATCTCTCCTGTGAGTCCAGTTTTAGATTCCGATGCTTCACCTCTGGTTTACTGTATCCCTTGGACCTTCTTATTGACGATGAGACACAGAATTTGCATCCGAAGATAATACAAATGGCACAATGCCTACTTAAGTGCAAGAGGTCTGATACTCTCACTTTCTATGATTCGAACCTCTCCTGTGAGTCCAGTTTTAGATTCCGATGCTTCACTTCAGGTTTACTGTATCCCTTTGACGTTCTTATTGACGATGAAACACAGAAATTGCATCGGAACTAAATTCAAAAGGCACAGTGCCGACCTAAGTAGAAGAGGACTAACACTCTCACTTTCTATGATTTGAACCTCTCCTGTGAGTCCAGTTTTAGATTCCGATGCTTCACTTCAGGTTTACTGTATACCTTGCAGCTTCTAATTGACGATGAAACACAGAAATTGCATCGGTATTAAATTCAAAAGGCACAATGCCGACTTAAGTACAAGAGGACTGACACTCTCACTTTCTATGATTTGAACCTCTCCTGTGAGTCCAGTTTTACATTCCGATGCTTCACGTCAGGTTTACTGTATCCCTTGGACCTTCTAATTGACGATGAAACACAGAGCTTGCATCCGAATTTAATACAAAAGGTACAATGCCGACATAAGTACAAGAGGACTGACACTCTAACTTTCTATGATTTGCACCTCTCCTGTGAGTCCAGTTTTAGATTCCGATGCTTCACTTCAGGTTTACTGTATCCCTTGGACCTTCTTATTGACGATGAAACACAGAAATAACATCCGAATTTAATACAAAAATCACAATGTCGACTTTAGTACAAGAGGACCGACAATCTCACTTTCTATGATTTGAACCTCTCCTGTGGGTCCAGTTTTACATTCTGATGCTTCACGTCAGGTTTACGGTATCCCTTGGACCTTATTATTGACGATGAAACACAGATATTGCATCGGAATTAAATTTAAAACGCACAATGCCGACATAAGTAATAGAGGACTGACAATCTCACTTTCTATGATTTGAACCTCTCCTGTGAGGTCAGATTTAGATTCCGATGCTTCACTTCAGGTTTACTGTATCCCTTGGACCTTCTTATTGACAATGAAACACAGAAATAGCATCGGAATTAAATTCAAAAGGCACAATGCCCACTTAAGTACAAGAGGACTGACACTCTAACTTTCTATGATTTGAACCTCTCCTGTGAGTCCAGTTTTAGATTCCGATGCTTCACTTCAGGTTTACTGTATCCCTTGGACCTTCTTATTGACGATGAGACACAGAGTTTGCATCCGAATTTAATACAAAAGGCACAATTCCGACTTAAGTACAAGAGGACTGACACTCTAACATTCTATGATTTGAACCTCTCCTGTGAGTCCAGTTTTAGATTCCGATGCTTTACTTCAGGTTTACTGTATCCCTTGGACCTTCTTATTGACGATGACACACAGAAATTGCATCCGAATTTAATACAAAACGCACAATGGCGACTTAAGTACAAGAGGAGTGACACTCTCACTTTCTATGATTTGAACCTCTCCTGTGAGTCCAGTTTTATATTCCGATGCTTCACTTCAGGTTTACTGTATCCCTTGGACCTTCTTATTGAGATGAAACACAGAAATTGCATCCGAAATTAATACAAAAGTCACAATGGTGACTTAAGTACAAGAGGACTGACACTCTCACTTTATATGATTTGAACCTCTCCTCAGAGTCCAGTTTTAGATTCCGATGCTTCACCCCAGGTTTACTGTATCCCTTGGACCTTCTTATTGACGATGAAACACAGAAATTGCATCCGAATTTAATACAAAGGGCGCAATGCCGACTTAAGTACAAGAGGACTGACAGTCTCACTTTCTATGATTCGAACCTCTCCTGTGAGTCTAGCTTTAGATTCCGATGCTTCACTTCAGGTTTACTGTATTCCTTGGACTTTCTAATTGACGATGAAACACAGAGTTTGCATCCGAACTTAATACAAAAGGTACAATGCCGACTTAAGTACAATAGGAATGACACTCCAACTTTCTATGATTTGCACCTCTCCTGTGCGTCCAGTTGTAGATTCCGATGCTTCACTTCAGGTTTACTGTATCCCTTGGACCTTCTTATTGACGATGAAACACAGATATTGCATCGTAATTAAATTTAAAACGCACAATGCCGACTTAAGTAAAAGAGGACTGACACTCTCACTATCTATGATTTGAATCTCTCCTGTGAGTCCAGTTTTAGATTCCGATGCTTCACTTCAGGTTTACTGTATCCCTTGGACCTTCTTAGTGACGATGAAACACAGAGTTTGCATCCGAATTTAATACAAAAGGCACAATGCCGGCTTAAGTACAAGAGGACTGACACTCTAACTTTCTATGATTTGAACCTCTCCTGTGAGTCCAGTTTTAGATTCCGATGCTTTACTTCAGGTTTACTGTATCCCTTGGACCTTCTTATTGACGATGACACACAGAAATTGCATCCGAATTTAATACAAATTGCGCAATGCCGACTTAAGTACAAGAGGGCTGACACTCTCACTTTCTATGATCGAACCTCTCCTGTCAGTCCAGTTTTAGATTCCGATGCTTCACTTCAGATTTACTGTCTCCCTTGGACGTTCTTATTGACGATGAAACATAGAAATAGCATCGGCATTAAATTCAAAAGGCACAGTGCCGACCAAAGTAGAAGAGGACTAACACTCTCACTTTCTATGATTTGAACCTCTCCTGTGAGTCCAGTTTTGGATTCCGAAGCTTTACTTCAGAATTACTGTATACCTTGCAGCTCCTTATTGATGATGAAACACAGAAATTGCATCGGAATTAAATTCAAAAGGCACAATGCCGACTTAAGTACAAGAGGACTGACACTCTCACTTTCTATGATTTGAACCTCTCCTGTGAGTCCAGTTTTACATTCCGATACTTCACTTCAGGTTTACTGTATCCCTTGGACCTTCTAATTGACGATGAAACACAGAGTTTGCATCCGAATTTAGTACAAAAGTACAATGCCGACTTAAGTACAAGAGGACTGACACTCTCACTTTCTATGGTTTGCACCTCTCCTGTTAGTCCAGTTTTAGATTCCGATGCTTCACTTCAGGTTTACTGTATCCCTTGGACCTTCTTATTGACGATGAAACACAGAAATTGCTTCCGAATCTAATGCAAAAATCACAATAGCGACTTAAGTACAAAAGGACTGACACTCTCAATTTCTATGATTTGAAAATCTCCTGTGAGTCCAGTTTTAGATTCCGATGCTTCACTTCAGGTTTACTGTATCCCTTGGACCTTCTTATTGACGATGAAACACAGAAATTGCATCGGAATTAAATTCAAAACGCACAATGCCGACTTAAGCAAAATAGGTCTGACACTCTCACTTTCTATGATTTGAACCTCTCCTGTGAGTCCAGTTTTACATTCCGATGCTTCACTTCAGGTTTACTGTATCCCATGGACCTTCTTATTGACGATGAAACACAGAAATTGCATCGGAATTAAATTCAAAAGGCACAATGCCGACTTAAGTACAAGAGGACTGACACTCTAATTTTCTATGATTTGAACCTCTCCTGTGAGTCCAGTGTTAGATTCCGATGCTTCACTTCAGGTTTACTGTATCCCTTGGACCATCTTATTGACGATGAAACACAGAAATTGCATCGGAATTAAATTCAAAATGCACAATGCCGACTTAAGCAAAATAGGACTGACACTCTCACTTTCTATGATTTGAACCTCTCCTGTGAGTCCAGTTTTAGATTCCGATGCTTCACTTCAGGTTTACTGTATCCCTTGGACCTTCTTATTGACGATGAAACACAGAAATTGCATCCGAATTTAATACAAATGGCACAATGTCGACTTAAGTACAAGAGGACTGACACTCTCACTTTCTATGATTTGAACCTCTCCTGTGAGTCCAGTTTTAGATTCCGATGCTTTACTTCATGTTTGCTGTATACCTTGCACCTTCTTATTGACGATGAAACACAGAAATTGCATCCGAATTTAATGCAAAAGGCACAATGCCGACTTAAGTACAAGAGGACTGACATTCTAACTTTCTATGATTTGAACCTCTCCTGTGAGTCCAGTTTTAGATTCCGATGCTTCACTTCAGGTTTACTGTATCCCTTGGACCTTCTTATTGACAATGAAATACAGATTAAGCATCGGAATTAAATTCAAAAGGCACAATGCCGACTTAAGTACAAGAGGACTGACATTCAAACTTTCTATGATTTGAACCTCTCCTAAGAGTCCAGTTTTAAATTCTGATCCTTCACTTAAGGTTTACTGTATCCCTTGGACCTTCTTATTGACGATGAAACACAGAGTTTCATTCGAATTTAATACAAAGGGCACAATGCCGACTTAAGTACAATAGGACTGACACTCTAACATTCTATGATTTGAACATCTCCTGTGAGTCCAGTTTTAGATTCCGATGCTTCACTTCAGGTTTACTGTATCCCTTGGACCTTCGTATTGACGATGAAACACAGAAATTGCATCCGAATTTAATACAAAAGGCACAATGGCGGCTTAAGTACAAGAGGACTGACACTTTCATTTTCTATGATTTGAATCTCTCCTGTGAGTCCAGTTTTAGATTCCGATGCTTCACTTCAGGTTTACTGTATCCCTTGGACCTTCTTATTGACGATGAAACACAGAAATTGCATCCGAATTTAAAACAAATGGCACAATGCCGACTTAAGTACAAGAGGACTGACACTCTCACTCTCTATGATTCGAACCTCTCCTGTGAGGTTAGATTTAGATTCCGATGCTTCACTTCAGGTTTACTGTATACCTTGCACATTCTTATTGACGATGAAACATAGAAATTGCATCGGAATTAAATTCAAAAGGCACAATGCCGTCTTAAGTACAAGAGGACTGACACTCTCACTTTCTATGATTTGAACCTCTCCTGTGAGTCCAGTTTTAGATTCCGATGCTTCACTTCAGGTTTACTGTATCCCTCGGACCTTCTTATTGACGATGAAACACAGAAATTGCATCCGAATTTAATACAAAAGGCACAATGGCATCTTAAGTACAAGAGGACTGACACTTTCACTTTCTATGATTTGAACCTCTCCTGTGAGTCCAGTGTTAGATTCCGATGCTTCACCTCAGGTTTACTGTATCCCTTGGACATTCTTATTGACGATGAAACACAGAATTTGCATCCGAATTTAATACAAATGGCACAATGCCGACTTAAGTACAAGAGGGCTGACACTCTCACTTTTTATGATTCGAACCTCTCCTGTGAGGTCAGATTTAGATTCCGATGCTTCACTTCAGGTTTACTGTATCTCTTGGACCTTCTTATTGACGATAAAACACAGAAATCGCATCCGAATTTAATACAAATGGCACAATGCCGCCTTAAGTACAAGAGGACTGACACTCTCACTTTCTATGATTTGAACATCTCCTGTGAGTCCAGTTTTAGATTCCGATGCTTCACTTCAGGTTTACTGTATCCCTTGGACCTTGTTATTGACGATGACACACAGAAATTGCATTCGAATTTAATACAAAAGGCACAATGGCGGCTTACGTACAAGAGAACTGACACTTTCACTTTCTATGATTTGAACCTCTCCTGTGAGTCCAGTTTTACATTCCGATGCTTCACTTCAGGTTTACTGTATCCCTTGGACCTTCTTATTGACGATGAAACACAGAAATTGCATCGGAATTAAATTCAAAATGCACAATGCCGACTTAAGCAAAATAGGACTGACACTCTCACTCTCTATGATTTGAACCTCTCCTGTGAGTCCAGTTTTAGATTCCGATGCTTCACTTCAGGTTTACTGTATCCCTTGGACCTTCTTATTGACGATGAAACACAGAAATTGCATCCGAATTTAATACAAATGGCACAATGTCGACTTAAGTACAAGAGGACTGACACTCTCACTTTCTATGATTTGAACCTCTCCTGTGAGTCCAGTTTTAGATTCCGATGCTTTACTTCATGTTTGCTGTATACCTTGCACCTTCTTATTGACGATGAAACACAGAAATTGCATCCGAATTTAATGCAAAAGGCACAATGTCGACTTAAGTACGAGAGGACTGACATTCTAACTTTCTATGATTTGAACCTCTCCTGTGAGTCCAGTTTTAGATTCCGATGCTTCACTTCAGGTTTACTGTATCCCTTGGACCTTCTTATTGACAATGAAATACAGATTAAGCATCGGAATTAAATTCAAAAGGCACAATGCCGACTTAAATACAAGAGGACTGACATTCTAACTTTCTATGATTTGAACCTCTCCTAAGAGTCCAGTTTTAAATTCTGATCCTTCACTTAAGGTTTACTGTATCCCTTGGACCTTCTTATTGACGATGAAACACAGAGTTTGCATTCGAATTTAATACAAAGGGCACAATGCCGACTTAAGTACAAGAGGACTGACACTCTAACATTCTATGATTTGAACATCTCCTGTGAGTCCAGTTTTAGATTCCGATGCTTCACTTCAGGTTTACTGTATCCCTTGGACCTTCGTATTGACGATGAAACACAGAAATTGCATCCGAATTTAATACAAAAGGCACAATGGCGGCTTAAGTACAAGAGGACTGACACTTTCATTTTCTATGATTTGAATCTCTCCTGTGAGTCCAGTTTTAGATTCCGATGCTTCACTTCAGGTTTACTGTATCCCTTGGACCTTCTTATTGACGATGAAACACAGAAATTGCATCCGAATTTAAAACAAATGGCACAATGCCGACTTAAGTACAAGAGGACTGACACTCTCACTCTCTATGATTCGAACCTCTCCTGTGAGGTTAGATTTAGATTCCGATGCTTCACTTCAGGTTTACTGTATACCTTGCACATTCTTATTGACGATGAAACATAGAAATTGCATCGGAATTAAATTCAAAAGGCACAATGCCGTCTTAAGTACAAGAGGACTGACACTCTCACTTTCTATGATTTGAACCTCTCCTGTGAGTCCAGTTTTAGATTCCGATGCTTCACTTCAGGTTTACTGTATCCCTCGGACCTTCTTATTGACGATGAAACACAGAAATTGCATCCGAATTTAATACAAAAGGCACAATGTCATCTTAAGTACAAGAGGACTGACACTTTCACTTTCTATGATTTGAACCTCTCCTGTGAGTCCAGTGTTAGATTCCGATGCTTCACCTCAGGTTTACTGTATCCCTTGGACATTCTTATTGACGATGAAACACAGAAATTGCATCCGAATTTAATAGAAATGGCACAATGCCGACTTAAGTACAAGAGGGCTGACACTCTCACTTTTTATGATTCGAACCTCTCCTGTGAGGTCAGATTTAGATTCCGATGCTTCACTTCAGGTTTACTGTATCTCTTGGACCTTCTTATTGACGATAAAACACAGAAATCGCATCCGAATTTAATACAAATGGCACAATGCCGCCTTAAGTACAAGAGGACTGACACTCTCACTTTCTATGATTTGAACATCTCCTGTGAGTCCAGTTTTAGATTCCGATGCTTCACTTCAGGTTTACTGTATCCCTTGGACCTTGTTATTGACGATGACACACAGAAATTGCATTCGAATTTAATACAAAAGGCACAATGGCGGCTTACGTACAAGAGAACTGACACTTTCACTTTCTATGATTTGAACCTCTCCTGTGAGTCCAGTTTTAGATTCCGATGCTTCACTTCAGGTTTACTGTATCCCTTGGACCTTCTTATTGACGATGAAACACAGAAATTGCATCGGAATTAAATTCAAAATGCACAATGCCGACTTAAGCAAAATAGGACTGACACTCTCACTCTCAATGATTTGAACCTCTCCTGTGAGTCCAGTTTTAGATTCCGATGCTTCACTTCAGGTTTACTGTATCCCTTGGACCTTCTTATTGACGATGAAACACAGAAATTGCATCCGAATTTAATACAAATGGCACAATGTCGACTTAAGTACAAGAGGACTGACACTCTCACTTTCTATGATTTGAACCTCTCCTGTGAGTCCAGTTTTAGATTCCGATGCTTCACTTCATGTTTGCTGTATACCTTGCACCTTCTTATTGACGATGAAACACAGAAATTGCATCCGAATTTAATGCAAAAGGCACAATGTCGACTTAAGTACAAGAGGACTGACATTCTAATTTTCTATGATTTGAACCTCTCCTGTGAGTCCAGTTTTAGATTCCGATGCTTCACTTCAGGTTTACTGTATCCCTTGGACCTTCTTATTGACAATGAAATACAGATTAAGCATCGGAATTAAATTCAAAAGGCACAATGCCGACTTAAGTACAAGAGGACTGACATTCTAACTTTCTATGATTTGAACCTCTCCTAAGAGTCCAGTTTTAAATTCTGATCCTTCACTTAAGGTTTACTGTATCCCTTGGACCTTCTTATTGACGATGAAACACAGAGTTTGCATTCGAATTTAATACAAAGGGCACAATGCCGACTTAAGTACAAGAGGACTGACACTCTAACTTTCTATGATTTGAACATCTCCTGTGAGTCCAGTTTTAGATTCCGATGCTTCCCTTCAGGTTTACTGTATCCCTTGGACCTTCTTATTGACGATGAAACACAGAAATTGCATCCGAATTTAATACAAAAGGCACAATGGCGGCTTAAGTACAAGAGGACTGACACTTTCACTTTCTATGATTTGAACCTCTCCTGTGAGTCCAGTTTTAGATTCCGATGCTTCACTTCAGGTTTACTGTATCCCTTGGACCTTCTTATTGACGATGAAACACAGAAATTGCATCCGAATTTAAAACAAATGGCACAATGCCGACTTAAGTACAAGAGGACTGACACTCTCACTCTCTATGATTCGAACCTCTCCTGTGAGGTTAGATTTAGATTCCGATGCTTCACTTCAGGTTTACTGTATACCTTGCACCTTCTTATTGACGATGAAACACAGAAATTGCATCGGAATTAAATTCAAAAGGCACAATGCCGTCTTAAGTACAAGAGGACTGACACTCTCACTTTCTGTGATTTGAACATCTCCTGTGAGGCCAGTTTTAGATTCCGATGCTTCACTTCAGGTTTACTGTATCCCTTGGACCTTCTTATTGACGATGACACACAGAAATTGCATTCGAATTTAATACAAAAGGCACAATGGCGGCTTACGTACAAGAGAACTGTTACTTTCACTTTCTATGATTTGAACCTCTCCTGTGAGTCCAGTTTTAGATTCCGATGCTTCACTTCAGGTTTACTGTATCCCTTGGACCTTCTTATTGACGATGAAACACAGAAATTGCATCCGAATTTAAAACAAATGGCACAAAGCCGACTTAAGTAAAAGAGGACTGACACTCTCACTCTCTATGATTCGAACCTCTCCTGTGAGGTTAGATTTAGTTTCCGATGGTTCACTTCAGGTTTACTGTATACCTTGCACCTTCTTATTGACGATGAAACACAGAAATTGCTTCGGAATGAAATTCAAAAGGCACAATGCCGTCTTAAGTACAAGAGGACTGACACTCTCACTTTCTATGATTTGAACCTCTCCTGTGAGTCCAGTTTTAGATTCCGATGCTTCACTTCAGGTTTACTGTATCCCTCCGACCTTCTTATTGACGATGAAACACAGAAATTGCATCCGAATTTAATACAAAAGGCACAATGGCGTCTTAAGTACAAGAGGACTGACACTTTTACTTTCTATGATTTGAACCTCTCCTGTGAGTCCAGTTTTAGATTCCGATGCTTCACCTCAGGTTTACTGTATCCCTTGGACATTCTTATTGACGATGAAACACAGAAATTGCATCCGAATTTAATACAAAGGGCACAATGCCGACTTAAGTACAAGAAGACTGTCACTCTCACTTTCTATGATTTGAACCTCTCCTGTGAGACCGGTTTTAAATTCCGATGCTTCACTTCAGGTTTACTGTATACCTTGCACCTTCTTATTGACGATGAAACATAGAAATTGCATCGGAATTTAATACAAAAGGCACAATGCCGACTTAAGTAAAAGAGGACTGACACTCTAACTTTCTCTGATTTGAAACTCTCCTGTGAGTCCAGTTTTAGATTCCGATGCTTCACTTCAGGTTTACTGTATCCCTTGGACCTTCTTGTTGACGATGAAACACAGAAATTGCATCCGAATGTAATACAAATGGCACAATGTCGACTTAACTACAAGAGGACTGACACTCTCACTTTCTATGATTTGAACCTCTCCTGAGAGTCCAGTTTTAGATTCCGATGCTTCACTTCAGGTTTACTGTAAACCTTGCTCCTTCTTATTTACGTTGAAACACAGAAATTCCATCCGAATTTAATACAAAAGGCACAATGCCGACTTAAGTACAAGAGGACTGACAGTCTAACTTTCTATGATTTGAACCTCTCCTGTGAGTCCAGTTTTAGATTCCGATGCTTCACGTCAGGTTTACTGTATATTTTTGACCTTCTTAATGACGATGAAGCACAGAAATTTCATCCGAATTTAATACAAATGCCACAATGCCGACTTAAGTACAAGAGGACTGACACACTCACTTTCTATGATTTGAACCTCTCCAGTGAGTCCAGTTTTAGATTCCGATGCTTCTCTTCAGGTTTACTGTATCCGTTGGACCTTCTTATTGACGATGAAACACAGAAATTGCATCCGAATTTCATACAAAAGGCACAATGGCGGCTTAAGTACAAGAGGACTGACACTTTCCTTTCTATGATTTGAACCTCTCCTGTGAGTCCAGTTTTAGATTCCGATGCTTCACTTCAGGTTTACTGTATCCCTTGGACCTTCTTATTGACGATGAAACACAGAAATTGCATCCGAATTTAATACAAATGGCACAATGTCGACTTAAGTACAAGAGGACTGACACTCTCACTTTCTATGATTTGAACCTCACCTGTGAGTCCAGTTTTAGATTCCGATGCTTCACTTCAGGTTTACTGTATACCTTGCACCTTCTTATTGACGATGAAACACAGAGTTGGCATCCGAATTTAATACAAAAGGCACAATGCCGACTTAAATACAAGAGGACTAACACTCTAACTTTCTATGATTTGAACCTCTCCATTGAGTCCAGTTTTGGATTCCGATGCTTCACTTCAGGTTTCCTGTAATCCTTGGACCTTCTTATTGACGATGTAACACAGAATATTGCATCCGAATTTAATACAAAAGCCACAATGCCGACTTAAGTACAAGAGGACTGACACTCTCACTTTCTATGATTTGAACCTCTCCTGTGAGTCCAGTTTTAGATTCCGATGCTTCACTTAATGTGTACTGTATACCTTGGACCTTCTTATTGGTGATGAAACACAGAAATTGCATCCGAATTTAATACAAAAGGCACAATACCGACTTAAGTACAAGAGGAGTGACACTCTAACTTTCTATGATTTGAATCTCTCCTGTGAGTCCAGTTTTTGATTCCGATGCTTCACTTCAGGTTTACTGTATCCCTTGGACCTTCTTATTGACGATGAAACACAGAAATTGCATCCGAATTTAATACAAATGCCACAATGCCGACTTAAGTACAAGAGGATTGACACTCTCACTTTCTATGATTTGAACCTCTCCAGTGAGTCCAGTTTTAGATTCCGATGCTTCTCTTCAGGTTTACTGTATACCTTGTACCTTCTCATTGACGATGGAACACAGAAATTGGATTCGAATTAAACACAAAATTCACAATGCCGTCTTAAGTACAAGAGGACTGACATTCTAACTTTCTATGATTTGAACCTCTCCTGTGAGTCCAGTTTTAGATTCCGATGCTTCACTTCAGGTTTACTGTATCCCTTGGACCTTCTTATTGACGATGAAACACAGAAATTGCATCCGAATTTAATACAAATGGCACAATGTCGACTTAAGTACAAGAGGACTGACACTCTAACTTTCTATGATTTGAAACCCTCCTGTGAGTCCAGTTTTAGATTCCGATGATTTACTTAAGGTTTACTGTATCCCTTGGACCTTCTTATTGACGATGACACACAGAAATTGCATCCGAATTTAATACAAAAGGCACAATACCGAATTAGGTACAAGAGGAGAGATACTCTAACGTTCTATGATTTGAATCTCTCCTGTGAGTCCAGTTTTAGATTCCGATGCTTCACCTCAGGTTTACTGTATCCCTTGGACATTCTTATTGACGATGAAACACAGAAATTGCATCCGAATTTAATACAAATGGCACAATGCCGACTTAAGTACTAGAGGGCTGACACTCTCACTTTTTATTATTCGAACCTCTCCTGTGAGGTCAGATTTAGATTCCGATGCTTCAATTCAGGTTTACTGTATCTCTTGGACCTTCTTATTGACGATAAAACACAGAAATCGCATCCGAATTTAATACAAATGGCACAATGCCGACTTAAGTACAAGAGGACTGACACTCTCACTTTCTGTGATTTGAACATCTCCTGTGAGGCCAGTTTTAGATTCCGATGCTTCACTTCAGGTTTACTGTATCCCTTGGACCTTCTTATTGACGATGACACACAGAAATTGCATTCGAATTTAATACAAAAGGCACAATGGCGGCTTACGTACAAGAGAACTGTTACTTTCACTTTCTATGATTTGAACCTCTCCTGTGAGTCCAGTTTTAGATTCCGATGCTTCACTTCAGGTTTACTGTATCCCTTGGACCTTCTTATTGACGATGAAACACAGAAATTGCATCCGAATTTAAAACAAATGGCACAAAGCCGACTTAAGTAAAAGAGGACTGACACTCTCACTCTCTATGATTCGAACCTCTCCTGTGAGGTTAGATTTAGTTTCCGATGGTTCACTTCAGGTTTACTGTATACCTTGCACCTTCTTATTGACGATGAAACACAGAAATTGCTTCGGAATGAAATTCAAAAGGCACAATGCCGTCTTAAGTACAAGAGGACTGACACTCTCACTTTCTATGATTTGAACCTCTCCTGTGAGTCCAGTTTTAGATTCCGATGCTTCACTTCAGGTTTACTGTATCCCTCCGACCTTCTTATTGACGATGAAACACAGAAATTGCATCCGAATTTAATACAAAAGGCACAATGGCGTCTTAAGTACAAGAGGACTGACACTTTTACTTTCTATGATTTGAACCTCTCCTGTGAGTCCAGTTTTAGATTCCGATGCTTCACCTCAGGTTTACTGTATCCCTTGGACATTCTTATTGACGATGAAACACAGAAATTGCATCCGAATTTAATACAAAGGGCACAATGCCGACTTAAGTACAAGAAGACTGTCACTCTCACTTTCTATGATTTGAACCTCTCCTGTGAGACCGGTTTTAAATTCCGATGCTTCACTTCAGGTTTACTGTATACCTTGCACCTTCTTATTGACGATGAAACATAGAAATTGCATCGGAATTTAATACAAAAGGCACAATGCCGACTTAAGTAAAAGAGGACTGACACTCTAACTTTCTCTGATTTGAAACTCTCCTGTGAGTCCAGTTTTAGATTCCGATGCTTCACTTCAGGTTTACTGTATCCCTTGGACCTTCTTGTTGACGATGAAACACAGAAATTGCATCCGAATGTAATACAAATGGCACAATGTCGACTTAACTACAAGAGGACTGACACTCTCACTTTCTATGATTTGAACCTCTCCTGAGAGTCCAGTTTTAGATTCCGATGCTTCACTTCAGGTTTACTGTAAACCTTGCTCCTTCTTATTTACGTTGAAACACAGAAATTCCATCCGAATTTAATACAAAAGGCACAATGCCGACTTAAGTACAAGAGGACTGACAGTCTAACTTTCTATGATTTGAACCTCTCCTGTGAGTCCAGTTTTAGATTCCGATGCTTCACGTCAGGTTTACTGTATATTTTTGACCTTCTTAATGACGATGAAGCACAGAAATTTCATCCGAATTTAATACAAATGCCACAATGCCGACTTAAGTACAAGAGGACTGACACACTCACTTTCTATGATTTGAACCTCTCCAGTGAGTCCAGTTTTAGATTCCGATGCTTCTCTTCAGGTTTACTGTATCCGTTGGACCTTCTTATTGACGATGAAACACAGAAATTGCATCCGAATTTCATACAAAAGGCACAATGGCGGCTTAAGTACAAGAGGACTGACACTTTCCTTTCTATGATTTGAACCTCTCCTGTGAGTCCAGTTTTAGATTCCGATGCTTCACTTCAGGTTTACTGTATCCCTTGGACCTTCTTATTGACGATGAAACACAGAAATTGCATCCGAATTTAATACAAATGGCACAATGTCGACTTAAGTACAAGAGGACTGACACTCTCACTTTCTATGATTTGAACCTCACCTGTGAGTCCAGTTTTAGATTCCGATGCTTCACTTCAGGTTTACTGTATACCTTGCACCTTCTTATTGACGATGAAACACAGAGTTGGCATCCGAATTTAATACAAAAGGCACAATGCCGACTTAAATACAAGAGGACTAACACTCTAACTTTCTATGATTTGAACCTCTCCATTGAGTCCAGTTTTGGATTCCGATGCTTCACTTCAGGTTTCCTGTAATCCTTGGACCTTCTTATTGACGATGTAACACAGAATATTGCATCCGAATTTAATACAAAAGCCACAATGCCGACTTAAGTACAAGAGGACTGACACTCTCACTTTCTATGATTTGAACCTCTCCTGTGAGTCCAGTTTTAGATTCCGATGCTTCACTTAATGTGTACTGTATACCTTGGACCTTCTTATTGGTGATGAAACACAGAAATTGCATCCGAATTTAATACAAAAGGCACAATACCGACTTAAGTACAAGAGGAGTGACACTCTAACTTTCTATGATTTGAATCTCTCCTGTGAGTCCAGTTTTTGATTCCGATGCTTCACTTCAGGTTTACTGTATCCCTTGGACCTTCTTATTGACGATGAAACACAGAAATTGCATCCGAATTTAATACAAATGCCACAATGCCGACTTAAGTACAAGAGGATTGACACTCTCACTTTCTATGATTTGAACCTCTCCAGTGAGTCCAGTTTTAGATTCCGATGCTTCTCTTCAGGTTTACTGTATACCTTGTACCTTCTCATTGACGATGGAACACAGAAATTGGATTCGAATTAAACACAAAATTCACAATGCCGTCTTAAGTACAAGAGGACTGACATTCTAACTTTCTATGATTTGAACCTCTCCTGTGAGTCCAGTTTTAGATTCCGATGCTTCACTTCAGGTTTACTGTATCCCTTGGACCTTCTTATTGACGATGAAACACAGAAATTGCATCCGAATTTAATACAAATGGCACAATGTCGACTTAAGTACAAGAGGACTGACACTCTAACTTTCTATGATTTGAAACCCTCCTGTGAGTCCAGTTTTAGATTCCGATGATTTACTTAAGGTTTACTGTATCCCTTGGACCTTCTTATTGACGATGACACACAGAAATTGCATCCGAATTTAATACAAAAGGCACAATACCGAATTAGGTACAAGAGGAGAGATACTCTAACGTTCTATGATTTGAATCTCTCCTGTGAGTCCAGTTTTAGATTCCGATGCTTCACTTCAGTTTTACTGTATCCTTTGGACCTTCTTATTGACGATGAAACACAGAAATTGCATCGGAATTAAATTCAAAAGGCACATTGCCGACCTAAGTAGAAGAGAACTGACACTCTCATTTTCTATGATTTGAACCTCTCATGTGAGTCCACTTTTAGATTCCGATGCTTCACTTCAGGTTTACTGTATCCCTTGGACCTTCTTATTGACAATGAAACACAGAAATAGCATCGGAATTAAATTCAAAAGGCACAATGCCGACTTAAGTAAAAGAAGACCGACACTCTAACTTTCTATGATGTGAAACTCTCCTGTGAGTCCAGTTTTAGATTCCGATGATTCACTTCAGGTTTACTGTATCTCTTGGACCTTCTTATTTACGATGAAACACAGAAATTGCATCCGAATTTAATACAAATGGCACAATGTCGTCTTAAGTACAAGAGGACTGACTCTCTCACTTTCTATGATTTGAACCTCTCCTGTGAGTCCAGTTTTAGATTCCGATGCTTCACTGCAGGTTTACTGTATACCTTGCACCTTCTTATTGACGATGAAATACAGAGTTTGCATCCGAATTTAATAAAAAAGGCACAATGCCGAATTAAATACAAGAGGACTAACACTCTAACTTTCTATGATTTGAACCTCTCCTGTGAGTCCAGTTTTGGCTTCCGATGCTTCACTTCAGGTTTACTGTATCCCTTGGACCTTCTTATTGATGATGACACACAGAAATTGCACCCGAATTTAATACAAAAGTCACAATGCCGACTGAAGTACAAGAGGACTGACACTCTAACTTTCTATGATTTGAACCTTTCCTGTGAGTCAAGTTTTTGATTCCGATGCTTCACTTCAGGTTTACCGTACCCCTTGGACCTTCTTATTGACGATGAAACCTAGAAATTGCACCCGAATTTAATACAAATGGCACCATGCCGACTTAAGTACAAGAGGACTGACACTCTCACTTTCTATGATTTGAACCTCTCCTGTGAGTCCAGTTTTAGATTCCGATGCTTCACTTCAGGTTTACTGTATCCCTTGGACCTTCTTATTGACGATGAAACGCAGAAATTGCATCGGAATTAAATTCAAAACGCACAATGCCGACTTAAGTGAAAGAGGACTGACACTCTCACTTTCTATGATTTGAACATCTCCTGTGAGTCCAGTCTTAGATTACGATGCTTCACTCCAGGTTTACTGTATACCTTGGACCTTGTTATTGACGATGAAACACAGAAATTGCATCTGAATTAAATTCAAAAATCACAATGTCGACTTAGGTACAAGATGACTGACACTCTAACTTTCTATGATTTGAACTTCTTCTGTGAGTCCAGTTTTAGATTCCGATGCTTCACTTCAGGTTTACTGTATCCCTTGCACCTTCTTATTGACGATGAAACACAGAGTTTGCATCCGAAATTAATACAAAAGGCACAATGCCGACTTAAGTACAAGAGGACTGACACTCTAACTTTCTATGATTTGAACCGCTCCTGTGAGTCCAGTTTTGGATTCCGATGATTTACTTAAAGTTTACTGTATCCCTTGGACTTTCTTATTGACGATGAAACACAGAAATTGCAACCGAATTTAGTACAAAAGGCACAATACCGAATTAGGTACAAGAGGAGAGACACTCTAACTTTCTATGATTTGAATCTCTCCTGTGAGTCCAGTTTTAGATTCCGATGCTTCACTTCAGTTTTACTGTATCCTTTGGACCTTCTTATTGACGATGAAACACAGAAATTGCATCGGAATTAAATTCAAAAGGCACAATGCCGACCTATGTAGAAGAGAACTGACACTCTCACTTTCTATGATTTGAACCTCTCCAGTGAGCCCAGTTTTAAATTCCGATGCTTCACTTCAGGTTTACTGTATACCTTGCACCTTCTTATTGACGATGAAACACAGAGTTTGCATCCGAATTTATTACAAAAGGCACAATGCCGACTTAAATACAAGAGGACTGACACTCTAACTTTCTATGATTATAACCTCTCCTGTGAGTCCAGTTTTAGATTCCGATGCTTCACTTCAGGTTTACTGTATCCCTTGGACCATCTTATTGACAATGAAACAGAGAAATAGCATCGGAATTAAATTCAAAAGGCACAATGCCGACTTTAGTAAAAGTGGACTGACACTCTAACTTTCTATGATTTGAACCTCTGCTGTGAGGCCAGTTTTAGATTCCGATGCTTCACTTCAGGTTTACTGTATCCCTTGGACCTTCTTATTGACGATGAAACACAGAAATTGCATCCGAATTTAATACAAATGGCACAATGTCGACTTAAGTACAAGAAGACTGACACTCTCACTTTCTATGATTTGAACCTCTCCTGTGAGTCCAGTTTTAGATTCCGATGCTTCACTTCAGGTTTACTGTATACCTTGCACCTTCTTATTGACGATGAAACACAGAGTTTGCATCCGAATTTAATACAAAAGGCACAATGCCGACTTAAATACAAGAGGACTGACACTCTAACTTTCTATGATTTGAACATCTCCTGTGAGTCCAGTTTTGGATTTCGATGCTTCACTTCAGGTTTCCTGTATCCCTTGGACCTTCTTATTGATGATGTAACACAGAAATTGCATCCGAATTTAATACAAAAGCCACAATGCCGACTTAAGTACAAGAGGACTGACACTCTCACTTTCTATGATTTGAACCTCTCCTGCGAGTCCAGTTTTAGATTCCGATGCTTCACTTAATGTGTACTGTATACCTTGGACCTTCTTATTGGTGAAGAAACACAGAAATTGCATCCGAATTTAATACAAAAGGCACAATACCGACTTAAGTACAAGAGGAGTGACACTCTAACTTTCTATGATTTGAATCTCTCCTGTGAGTCCAGTTTTTGATTCCGATGCTTCACTTCAGGTTTACTGTATCCCTTGGACCTTCTTATTGACGATGAAACACAGAAATTGCATTCGAATTTAATACAAATGCCACAATGCCCACTTAAGTACAAGAGGACTGACACTCTCACTTTCTATGATTTGAACCTCTCCTGTGAGTCCAGTTTTAGATTCCGATGCTTCACTTCAGGTTTACTGTATCCCTTGGACCTTCTTATTGACGATGAAACACAGAAATTGTATCGGAATTAAATTCAAAACGCACAATGCCGACTTAAGTAAAAGAAGACTGACACTCTCACTTTCTATGATTTGAACCTCTCCTGTGAGTCCAGTCTTAGATTACGATGCTTCACTCCAGGTTTACTGTATACCTTGGACCTTCTTATTGACGATGAAACACAGAAATTGCATCTGAATTAAATTCAAAAATCACAATGTCGACTTAAGTACAAGATGACTGACACCCCAACTTTCTATGATTTGAACTTCTTCTGTGAGTCCAGTTTTAGATTCCGATGCTTCACTTCAGGTATACTGTATCCCTTGCACCTTCTTATTGACGATGAAACACAGAGTTTGAATACGAAATTAATACAAAAGGCACAATGCCGACTTAAATACAAGAGGACTGACACTCTAACTTTCTATGATTTGAACCGCTCCTCTGAGTCCAGTTTTAGATTCCGATGATTTACTTAAAGTTTACTGTATCCCTTGGACTTTCTTATTGACGATGAAACACAGAAATTGCATCCGAATTTAATACAAAAGGCACAATACCGAATTAGGTACAAGAGGAGAGACACTCTCACCTTCTATGATTTGAATCTCTCCTGTGAGTCCAGTTTTAGATTCCGATGCTTCACTTCAGTTTTACTGTATCCTTTGGACCTTCTTATTGACGATGAAACACAGAAATTGCGTCGGAATAAAATTCAAAAGGCACAATGCCGACCTATGTAGAAGAGAACTGACACTCTCACTTTCTATGATTTGAACCTCTCCAGTGAGTCCAGTTTTAGATTCCGATGCTTCACTTCAGGTTTACTGTATACCTTGCACCTTCTTATTGACGATGAAACACAGAGTTTGCATCCGAATTTAATACAAAAGGCACAATGCCGACTTAAATACAAGAGGACTGACACTCTAACTTTCTATGATTAGAACCTCTCCTGTAAGTCCTGTTTTAGATTCCGATGCTTCACTTCAGGTTTACTGTATCCCTTGGACCTTCTTATTGACAATGAAACACAGAAATAGCATCGGAATTAAATTCAAAAGTCACAATGCCGACTTAAGTAAAAGTGGACTGACACTCTAACTTTCTATGATTTGAACCTCTGCTGGGAGGCCAGTTATAGATTCCGATGCTTCACTTCAGGTTTACTGTATCCCTTGGACCTTCTTATTGACGATGAAACACAGAAATTGCATCCGAATTTAATTCAAATGGCACAATGTCGACTTAAGTACAAGAGGACTGACACTCTCACTTTCTTTGACTTGAACCTCTCCTGTGAGTCCAGTTTTATATTCCGATGCTTCACTTCAGGTTTACTGTATACCTTGCACCTTCTTATTGACGATGAAACACAGAGTTTGCATCCGAATTTAATACAAAAGGCACAATGCCGACTTAAATACAAGAGGACTGACACTCTAACGTTCTATGAATTGAACATCTCCTGTGAGTCCAGTTTTGGATTCCGATGCTTCACTTCAGGTTTCCTGTATCCCTTGGACCTTCTTATTGACGATGTAACACAGAAATTGCATCCGAATTTAATACAAAAGCCACAATGCCGACTTAAGTACAAGAGGACTGACACTCTCACTTTCTATTATTTGAACCTCTCCTGCGAGTCCAGTTTTAGATTCCGATGCTTCACTTAATGTGTACTGTATACCTTGGACTTTCTTATAGGTGATGAAACACAGAAATTGCATCCGAATTTAATACAAAAGCGCAATACCGACTTAAGTACAAGAGGAGTGACACTCTAACTTTCTATGATTTGAATCCCTCCTGTGAGTCCAGTTTTTGATTCCGATTCTTCACTTCAGGTTTACTGTATCCCTGGGACCTTCTTATTGACGATGAAACACAGAAATTGGATCCGAATTTAATACAAAAATCACAATAGCGACTAAAGTACAAGAGGACTGACACTCTCACTCACTATGATTTGAACCTCTCCTGTGAGTCCAGTTTTTGATTCCGATGCTTCATTTCAGATTTACTGTAACCCTTGGATCTTCTTATTGACGATGAAACACAGAAATTGCATCCGAATTTAATACAAATGCCACAATGCCGACTTAAGTACAAGAGGACTGACACTCTCACTTTCTATGATTTGAACCTCTCCAGTGAGTCCAGTTTTACATTCCGATTCTTCTCTTCAGGTTTACTGTATACCTTGCACCTTCTCATTGACGATGAAACACAGAAATTGGATCCGAATTCAACACAAAAGGCACAATGCCGACTTAAGTACAAGAGGACTGACATTCTAACTTTCTATGATTTGAACCTCTCCTGTGAGTCCAGTTTTAGATTCCGATGCTTCACTTCAGGTTTACTGTATCCCTTGGACCTTCTTATTGACGATGAAACACAGAAATTGCATCCGAATTTAATACAAATGGCTCAATGTCGACTTAAGTACAAGACGACTGACACTCTAACTTTCTATGATTTGAAACTCTCCTGTGAGTCCAGTTTTAAATTCCGATGATTTACTTCAGGTTTACTGTATCCCTTGGACCTTCTTATTGACGATGAAACACAGAAATTGCATCGGAATTAAATTCAAAAGGCACAATGCCGACCTAAGTAGAAGAGAACTGAAACTCTCACTTTCTATGATTTGAACCTCTCCTGTGAGTCCAGTTTTAGATTCCGATGCTTCACTTCAGGTTTACTGTATCCCTTGGACCTTCTTATTGACAATGAAACACAGAAATAGCAACGGAATTAAATTCAAAAGGCACAATGCCGACTTAAGTAAAAGAGGACTGACACTCTAACTTTCTATGATTTGAAACTCTCCTGAGAGTCCAGTTTTAGATTCCGATGATTCACTTCAGGTTTACTGTATCCCTTGGACCTTCTTATTGACGATGAAACACAGAAATTGCATCCGAATTTAATACAAATGGCACAATGTCGACTTACGTACATGAGGACTGACACTCTCACTTTCTATGATTTGAACCTCTCCTGTGAGTCCAGTTTTAGATTCCGATGCTTCACTTCAGGTTTACTGTATACCTAGCACCTTCTTATTGACGATGAAATACAGAGTTTGCATCCGAATTTAATACAAAAGGCACAATGCCGACTTAAATACAAGAGGACTAACACTCTAACTCTCTATGATTTGAACCTCTCCTGTGAGTTCATTTTTGGCTTAAGATGCGTCACTTCAGGTTTACTGTATCCCTTGGACCTTCTTATTGACGATGTAACACAGAAATTGCAGCCGAATTTAATACGAATGCCACAATGCCGACTTAAGTACAAGAGGACTGACCCTCTCACTTTCTATGATTTGAACCTCTCCAGTGAGTCCAGTTTTAGATTCCGATGCTTCTCTTCAGGTTTACTGTATACCTTGCACCTTCTTATTGACGATGAAACACAGAAATTGCATCTGAATTAAATTTAAAAATCACAATGTCGACTTAAGTACAAGATGACTGACACTCTAACTTTCTATGATTTGAACTTCTTCTGTGAGTCCAGTTTTAGATTCCGATGCTTCACTTCAGGTATACTGTATCCCTTGCACCTTCTTATTGACGATGAAACACAGAGTTTTCATCCGAAATTAATACAAAAGGCACAATGCCGACTTGAGTACAAGAGGACTGACACTCTAACTTTCTATGATTTGAACCGCTCCTGTGAGTCCAGTTTTAGTTTCCGATGATTTACTTAAAGTTTACTGTATCCCTTGGACTTTCTTATTGACGATGAAACACAGAAATTGCATCCTAATTTAATACAAAAGGCACAATACCGAATTAGGTACAAGAGGAGAGACACTCTAACCTTCTATGATTTGAATCTCTCCTGTGAGTCCAGTTTTAGATTCCGATGCTTCACTTCAGTTTTACTGTATCCTTTGGACCTTCTTATTGACGATGAAACACAGAAATTGCATCGGAATAAAATTCAAAAGGCACAATGCCGACCTATGTAGAAGAGAACTGACACTCTCACTTTCTATGATTTGAACCTCTCCAGTGAGTCCAGTTTTAGATTCCGATGCTTCACTTCAGGTTTACTGTATACCTTGCACCTTCTTATTGACGATGAAACACAGAGTTTGCATCCGAATTTAATACAAAAGGGACAATGCCGACTTAAATACAAGAGGGGTGACACTCTAACTTTCTATGATTAGAACCTCTCCTGTAAGTCCTGTTTTAGATTCCGATGCTTCACTTCAGGTTTACTGTATCCCTTGGACCTTCTTATTGGTGATGAAACACAGAAATTGCATCCGAATTTAATACAAAAGGCGCAATAACGACTTAAGTACAAGAGGAGTGACACTCTAACTTTCTATGATTTGAATCTCTCCTGTGAGTCCAGTTTTTGATTCCGATTCTTCACTTCAGGTTTACTGTATCCCTTGGACCTTCTTATTGACGATGAAACACAGAAATTGGATCCGAATTTAATACAAAAATCACAATGGCGACTAAAGTACAAGAGGACTGACACTCTCACTCACTATGATTTGAACCTCTCCTGTGAGTCCAGTTTTTGATTCCGATGCTTCATTTCAGATTTACTGTAACCCTTGGACCTTCTTATTGACGATGAAACACAGAAATTGCATCCGAAATTAATACAAATGCCACAATGCCGACTTAAGTACAAGAGGACTGACACTCTCACTTTCTATGATTTGAACCTCTCCTGTGAGTCCAGTTTTGGCTTACGATGCTTCACTTCAGGTTTACTGTATCCCTTGGACCTTCTTATTGACGATGTAACACAGAAATTGCAGCCGAATTTAATACAAATGCCACAATGCCGACTTAAGTACAAGAGGACTGACACTCTCACTTCCTATGATTTGAACCTCTCCAGTGAGTCCAGTTTTAGATTCCGATGCTTCTCTTCAGGTTTACTGTATACCTTGCACCTTCTTATTGACGATGAAACACAGAAATTGCATCCGAATTCAATCCAAAAGGCACAATGCCGACTTAAGTACAAGAGGTCTGACATTCTAACTTTCTATGATTTGAACCTCTCCTATGAGTCCAGTTTTAGAGTCCGATGCTTCACTTCAGGTTTACTGTATCCCTTGGACCTTCTTATTGACGATGACACACAGAAATTGCACCCGAATTTAATACAAAAGGCACAATACGGAATCAAGTACAAAAGGAGTGACACTCTAACTTTCTATGATTTGAACCTCTCCTGTGAGTCCAGTTTTAAATTCCGATGCTTCACTTCAGGTTTATTGTATCCCTTGGACCTTCTTATTGACGATGAAACACATAAATTGCATCCAAATTTAATACAAATGCCACAATGCCGACTTAAGTACAAGAGGACTGACACTCTCACTTTCTATGATTTGAACCTTTCCTGTGAGTCAAGTTTTTGATTCCGATGCTTCACTTCAGCTTTACTGTACCCCTTGGACCTTCTTATTGACGATGAAACCCAGAAATTGCACCCGAATTTAATACAAATGGCACAATGCCGACTTAAGTACAAGAGGACTGACACTCTCACTTTCTATGATTTGAACCTCTCCTGTGAGTCCAGTCTTAGATTACGATGCTTCACTCCAGGTTTACTGTATACCTTGCACCTTCTTATTGACGATGAAACACAGAGTTTGCATCCGAATTTAATACAAAAGGCACAATGCCGACTTACATACAAGAGGACTGACACTCTCACTTCCTATGATTTGAACCTCTCCAGTGAGTCCAGTTTTAGATTCCGATGCTTCTCTTCAGGTTTACTGTATACCTTGCACCTTCTTATTGACGATGAAACACAGAAATTGCATCCGAATTCAATCCAAAAGGCACAATGCCGACTTAAGTACAAGAGGTCTGACATTCTCACTTTCTATGATTTGAACCTCTCCTGTGAGTCCAGTTTTAGATTCCGATGCTTCACTTCAGGTTTACTGTATACCTTGCACCTTCTTATTGACGATGAAACACAGAGTTTGCATCCGAATTTAATACAAAAGGCACAATGCCGACTTAAATACAAGACGACTGACACTCTAACGTTCTATGATTTGAACATCTCCTGTGAGTCCAGTTTTGGATTCCGATGCTTCACTTCAGGTTTCCTGTATCCCTTGGACCTTCTTATTGACGATGTAACACAGAAATTGCATCCGATTTTAATACAAAAGCCACAATGCCGACTTAAGTACAAGAGGACTGACACTCTCACTTTCTATGATTTGAACCTCTCCTGCGAGTCCAGTTTTAGATTCCGATGCTTCACTTAATGTGTACTGTATACCTTGGACCTTCTTATTGGTGATGAAACACAGAAATTGCATCCGAATTTAATACAAAAGGCGCAATAACGACTTAAGTACAAGAGGAGTGACACTCTAACTTTCTATGATTTGAATCTCTCCTGTGAGTCCAGTTTTTGATACCGATTCTTCACTTCAGGTTTACTGTATCCCTTGGACCTTCTTATTGACGATGAAACACAGAAATTGGATCCGAATTTAATACAAAAATCACAATGGCGACTAAAGTACAAGAGGACTGACACTCTCACTCACTATGATTTGAACCTCTCCTGTGAGTCCAGTTTTTGATTCCGATGCTACATTTCAGATTTACTGTAACCCTTGGACCTTCTTATTGACGATGAAACACAGAAATTGCATCCGAATTTAATACAAATGCCACAATGCCGAGTTAAGTACAAGAGGACTGACACTCTCACTTTCTATGATTTGAACCTCTCCAGTTAGTCCAGTTTTACATTCCGATGCTTCTCTTCAGGTTTACTGTATACCTTGCACCTTCTCATTGACGATGAAACACAGAAATTGGATCCGAATTCAACACAAAAGGCACAATGCCGACTTAAGTACAAGAGGACTGACATTCTAACTTTCTATGATTTGAACCTCTCCTGTGAGTCCAGTTTTAGATTCCGATGCATCACTTCAGGTTTACTGTATCCCTTGGACCTTATTATTGACGATGAAACACAGAAACTGCATCCGAATTTAATACAAATGGCACAATGTCGACTTAAGTACAAGAGGACTGACACTCTAACTTTCTATGATTTGAAACTCTCCTGTGAGTCCAGTTTTAGAATCCGATGATTTACTTAAGGTTTACTGTATCCCTTGGACCTTCTGATTGACGATGAAACACAGAAATTGCATCCGAATTTAATACAAAAGGCACAATACCGAATTAGGTACAAGAGGAGAGACACTCTAACTTTCTATGATTTGAATCTCTCCTGTGAGTCCAGTTTTAGATTCCGATGCTTCACTTCAGTTTTACTGTATCCTTTGGACCTCCTTATTGAAGATGAAACACAGAAATTGCATCGGAATTAAATTCAAAAGGCACAATGCCGACCTAAGTAGAAGAGAACTGACACTCTCACTTTCTATGATTTGAACCTCTCCTGTGAGTCCAGTTTTAGATTCCGATGCTTCACTTCAGGTTTACTGTATCCCTTGGACCTTCTTATTGACAATGAAACACAGAAATAGCATCGGAATTAAATTCAAAAGGCACAATGCCGACTTAAGTAAAAGAGGACTGACACTCTAACTTTCTATGATTTGAAGCTCTCCTGAGAGTCCAGTTTTAGATTCCGATGATTCACTTCAGGTTTACTGTATCCCTTGGATCTTCTTATTGACGATGAAACACAGAAATTGCATCCGAATTTAATACAAATGGCACAATGTCGACATAAGTACAAGAGGACTGACACTCTCACTTTCTATGATTTGAACCTCTCCTGTGAGTCCAGTTTTAGATTCCGATGCTTCACTTCAGGTTTACTGTATACCTTGCACCTTCTTATTGACGATGAAATACAGAGTTTGCATCCGAATTTAATACAAAAGGCACAATGCCGACTTAAATACATGAGGACTAACACTCTAACTTTCTATGATTTGAACCTCTCCTGTGAGTCCAGTTTTGGCTTACGATGCTTCACTTCAGGTTTACTGTATCCCTTGGACCTTCTTATTGACGATGTAACACAGAAATTGCAGCCGAATTTAATACAAATGCCACAATGCCGACTTAAGTACAAGAGGACTGACACTCTCACTTCCTATGATTTGAACCTCTCCAGTGAGTCCAGTTTTAGATTCCGATGCTTCTCTTCAGGTTTACTGTATACCTTGCACCTTCTTATTGACGATGAAACACAGAAATTGCATCCGAATTCATTCCAAAAGGCACAATGCCGACTTAAGTACAAGAGGTCTGACATTCTAACTTTCTATGATTTGAACCTCTCCTATGAGTCCAGTTTTAGAGTCCGATGCTTCACTTCAGGTTTACTGTATCCCTTGGACCTTCTTATTGACGATGACACACAGAAATTGCACCCGAATTTAATACAAAAGGCACAATACCGAATCAAGTACAAAAGGAGTGACACTCTAACTTTCTATGATTTGAACCTCTCCTGTGAGTCCAGTTTTAAATTCCGATAATTCAACTTCAGGTTTATTGTATCCCTTGGACCTTCTTATTGACGATGAAACACATAAATTGCATCCAAATTTAATACAAATGCCACAATGCCGACTTAAGTACAAGAGGACTGACACTCTCACTTTCTATGATTTGAACCTTTCCTGTGAGTCAAGTTTTTGATTCCGATGCTTCACTTCAGCTTTACTGTACCCCTTGGACCTTCTTATTGACGATGAAACCCAGAAATTGCACCCGAATTTAATACAAATGGCACAATGCCGACTTAAGTACAAGAGGTCTGACACTCTCACTTTCTATGATTTGAACCTCTCCTGTGAGTCCAGTCTTAGATTACGATGCTTCACTCCAGGTTTACTGTATACCTTGGACCTTCTTATTGACGATGAAACACAGAAATTGCATCTGAATTAAATTCAAAAATCACAATGTCGATTTAAGTACAAGATGACTGACACTCTAACTTTCTATGATTTGAACTTCTTCTGTGAGTCCAGTTTTAGATTCCGATGCTTCACTTCAGGTTAACTGTATACCTTGCACCTTCTTATTGACGATGAAACACAGAGTTTGCATCCGAATTTAATACAAAAGGCACAATGCCGACTTACATACAAGAGGACTGACACTCTAACTTTCTATGATTAGAACCTCTCCTGTGAGTCCAGTTTTAGATTCCGATGCTTCACTTCAGGTTTACTGTATCCCTTGGACCTTCTTATTGACAATGAAACAGAGAAATAGCATCGGAATTAAATTCAAAAGGCACAATACCGAATTAGGTACAAGAGGAGAGACACTCTAACATTCTATGATTTGAATCTCTCCTGTGAGTCCAGTTTTAGATTCCGATGCTTCACTTCAGTTTTACTGTATCCTTTGGACCTTCTTATTTTCGATGAAACACAGAAATTGCATCGGAATTAAATTCAAAAGGCACAATGCCGACCTATGTAGAAGAGAACTGACACTCTCACTTTCTATGATTTGAACCTCTCCAGTGAGCCCAGTTTTAGATTCCGATGCTTCACTTCAGGTTTACTGTATACCTTGCACCTTCTTATTGACGATGAAACACAGAGTTTGCATCCGAATTTAATACAAAAGGCACAATGCCGACTTAAATACAGGAGGACTGACACTCTAACTTTCTATGATTAGAACCTCTCCTGTGAGTCCAGTTCTAGATTCCGATGCTTCACTTCAGGTTTACTGTATCCCTTGGACCTTCGTATTGACAATGAAACAGAGAAATAGCATCGGAATTAAATTCAAAAGGCACAATGCCGACTTAAGTAAAAGTGGACTGACACTCTAACATTCTATGATTTGAACCTCTGCTGTGAGGCCAGTTTTAGATTCCGATGCTTCACTTCAGGTTTACTGTATCCCTTGGACCTTCTTATTGACGATGAAACACAGAAATTGCATCCGAATTTAATACAAATGGCACAATGTCGACTTAAGTACAAGAGGTCTGACACTCTCACTTTCTATGATTTGAACCTCTCCTGTGAGTCAAGTTTTAGATTCCGATGCTTCACTTCAGGTTTACTGTATACCTTGCACCTTCTTATTGACGATGAAACACAGAGTTTGCATCCGAATATAATACAAAAGGCACAATGCCGACTTAAATACAAGAGGACTGACACTCTAACTTTCTATGATTTGAACATCTCCTGTGAGTCCAGTTTTGGATTCCGATGCTTCACTTCAGGTCTCCTGTATCCCTTGGACCTTCTTATCGACGATGTAACACAGAAATTGCATCCGAATTTAAAACAAAAGCCACAATGCCGACTTAAGTACAAGAGGACTGACACTCTCACTTTCTATGATTTGAACCTCTCCTGCGAGTCCAGTTTTAGATTCCGATGCTTCACTTAATGTGTACTGTATACCTTGGACCTTCTTATTGGTGATGAAACACAGAAATTGCATCCGAATTTAATGCAAAAGGCACAATACCGACTTAAGTACAAGAGGAGTGACACTCTAACTTTCTATGATTTGAATCTCTCCTGTGAGTCCAGGTTTTGATTCCGATGCTTCACTTCAGGTTTACTGTATCCCTTGGACCTTCTTATTGACGATGAAACACAGAAATTGTATCGGAATTAAATTCAAAACGCACAATGCCGACTTAAGTAAAAGAAGACTGACACTCTCACTTTCTATGATTTGAACCTCTCCTGTGAGTCCAGTCTTAGATTACGATGCTTCACTCCAGGTTTACTGTATACCTTGGACCTTCTTATTGACGATGAAACACAGAAATTGCATCTGAATTAAATTCAAAAATCACAATGTCGACTTAAGTACAAGATGACTGACACCCCAACTTTCTATGATTTGAACTTCTTCTGTGAGTCCAGTTTTAGATTCCGATGCTTCACTTCAGGTATACTGTATCCCTTGCACCTTCTTATTGACGATGAAACACAGAGTTTGAATCCGAAATTAATACAAAAGGCACAATGCCGACTTAAATACAAGAGGACTGACACTCTAACTTTCTATGATTTGAACCGCTCCTGTGAGTCCAGTTTTAGATTCCGATGATTTACTTAAAGTTTACTGTATCCCTTGGACTTTCTTATTGACGATGAAACACAGAAATTGCATCCGAATTTAATACAAAAGGCACAATACCGAATTAGGTACAAGAGGAGAGACACTCTCACCTTCTATGATTTGAATCTCTCCTGTGAGTCCAGTTTTAGATTCCGATGCTTCACTTCAGTTTTACTGTATCCTTTGGACCTTCTTATTGACGATGAAACACAGAAATTGCGTCGGAATAAAATTCAAAAGGCACAATGCCGACCTATGTAGAAGAGAACTGACACTCTCACTTTCTATGATTTGAACCTCTCCAGTGAGTCCAGTTTTAGATTCCGATGCTTCACTTCAGGTTTACTGTATACCTTGCACCTTCTTATTGACGATGAAACACAGAGTTTGCATCCGAATTTAATACAAAAGGCACAATGCCGACTTAAATACAAGAGGACTGACACTCTAACTTTCTATGATTAGAACCTCTCCTGTAAGTCCTGTTTTAGATTCCGATGCTTCACTTCAGGTTTACTGTATCCCTTGGACCTTCTTATTGACAATGAAACACAGAAATAGCATCGGAATTAAATTCAAAAGTCACAATGCCGACTTAAGTAAAAGTGGACTGACACTCTAACTTTCTATGATTTGAACCTCTGCTGTGAGGCCAGTTATAGATTCCGATGCTTCACTTCAGGTTTACTGTATCCCTTGGACCTTCTTATTGACGATGAAACACAGAAATTGCATCCGAATTTAATACAAATGGCACAATGTCGACTTAAGTACAAGAGGACTGACACTTTCACTTTCTTTGACTTGAACCTCTCCTGTGAGTCCAGTTTTATATTCCGATGCTTCACTTCAGGTTTACTGTATACCTTGCACCTTCTTATTGACGATGAAACACAGAGTTTGCATCCGAATTTAATACAAAAGGCACAATGCCGACTTAAATACAAGAGGACTGACACTCTAACGTTCTATGAATTGAACATCTCCTGTGAGTCCAGTTTTGGATTCCGATGCTTCACTTCAGGTTTCCTGTATCCCTTGGACCCTCTTATTGACGATGTAACACAGAAATTGCATCCGAATTTAATACAAAAGCCACAATGCCGACTTAAGTACAAGAGGACTGACACTCTCACTTTCTATTATTTGAACCTCTCCTGCGAGTCCAGTTTTAGATTCCGATGCTTCACTTAATGTGTACTGTATACCTTGGACCTTCTTATAGGTGATGAAACACAGAAATTGCATCCGAATTTAATACAAAAGCGCAATACCGACTTAAGTACAAGAGGAGTGACACTCTAACTATCTATGATTTGAATCCCTCCTGTGAGTCCAGTTTTTGATTCCGATTCTTCACTTCAGGTTTACTGTATCCCTTGGACCTTCTTATTGACGATGAAACACAGAAATTGGATCCGAATTTAATACAAAAATCACAATAGCGACTAAAGTACAAGAGGACTGACACTCTCACTCACTATGATTTGAACCTCTCCTGTGAGTCCAGTTTTTGATTCCGATGCTTCATTTCAGATTTACTGTAACCCTTGGATCTTCTTATTGACGATGAAACACAGAAATTGCATCCGAATTTAATACAAATGCCACAATGCCGACTTAAGTACAAGAGGACTGACACTCTCACTTTCTATGATTTGAACCTCTCCAGTGAGTAAAGTTTTACATTCCGATTCTTCTCTTCAGGTTTACTGTATACCTTGCACCTTCTCATTGACGATGAAACACAGAAATTGGATCCGAATTCAACACAAAAGGCACAATGCCGACTTAAGTACAAGAGGACTGACATTCTAACTTTCTATGATTTGAACCTCTCCTGCGAGTCCAGTTTTAGATTCCGATGCTTCACTTCAGGTTTACTGTATCCCTTGGACCTTCTTATTGACAATGAAACACAGAAATAGCAACGGAATTAAATTCAAAAGGCACAATGCCGACTTAAGTAAAAGAGGACTGACACTCTAACTTTCTATGATTTGAAACTCTCCTGAGAGTCCAGTTTTAGATTCCGATGATTCACTTCAGGTTTACTGTATCCCTTGGACCTTCTTATTGACGATGAAACACAGAAATTGCATCCGAATTTAATACAAATGGCACAATGTCGACTTACGTACATGAGGACTGACACTCTCACTTTCTATGATTTGAACCTCTCCTGTGAGTCCAGTTTTAGATTCCGATGCTTCACTTCAGGTTTACTGTATACCTAGCACCTTCTTATTGACGATGAAATACAGAGTTTGCATCCGAATTTAATACAAAAGGCACAATGCCGACTTAAATACAAGAGGACTAACACTCTAACTTTCTATGATTTGAACCTCTCCTGTGAGTTCATTTTTGGCTTAAGATGCGTCACTTCAGGTTTACTGTATCCCTTGGACCTTCTTATTGACGATGTAACACAGAAATTGCAGCCGAATTTAGTACAAATGCCACAATGCCGACTTAAGTACAAGAGGACTGACCCTCTCACTTTCTATGATTTGAACCTCTCCAGTGAGTCCAGTTTTAGATTCCGATGCTTCTCTTCAGGTTTACTGTGTACCTTGCACCTTCTTATTGACGATGAAACACAGAAATTGCATCTGAATTAAATTCAAAAATCACAATGTCGACTTAAGTACAAGATGACTGACACTCTAACTTTCTATGATTTGAACTTCTTCTGTGAGTCCAGTTTTAGATTCCGATGCTTCACTTCAGGTATACTGTATCCCTTGCACCTTCTTATTGACGATGAAACACAGAGTTTTCATCCGAAATTAATACAAAAGGCACAATCCCGACTTGAGTACAAGAGGACTGACACTCTAACTTTCTATGATTTGAACCGCTCCTGTGAGTCCAGTTTTAGTTTCCGATGATTTACTTAAAGTTTACTGTATCCCTTGGACTTTCTTATTGACGATGAAACACAGAAATTGCATCCTAATTTAATACAAAAGGCACAATACCGAATTAGGTACAAGAGGAGAGACACTATAACCTTCTATGATTTGAATCTCTCCTGTGAGTCCAGTTTTAGATTCCGATGCTTCACTTCAGTTTTACTGTATCCTTTGGACCTTCTTATTGACGATGAAACACAGAAATTGCATCGGAATAAAATTCAAAAGGCACAATGCCGACCTATGTAGAAGAGAACTGACACTCTCACTTTCTATGATTTGAACCTCTCCAGTGAGTCCAGTTTTAGATTCCGATGCTTCACTTCAGGTTTACTGTATACCTTGCACCTTCTTATTGACGATGAAACACAGAGTTTGCATCCGAATTTAATACAAAAGGCACAATGCCGACTTAAATACAAGAGGGCTGACACTCTAACTTTCTATGATTAGAACCTCTCCTGTAAGTCCTGTTTTAGATTCCGATGCTTCACTTAAGGTTTACTGTATCCCTTGGACCTTCGTATTGACAATGAAACACAGAAATAGCATCGGAATTAAATTCAAAAGTCACAATGCCGACTTAAGTAAAAGTGGACTGACACTCTAACTTTCTATGATTTGAACCTCTGCTGTGAGGCCAGTTTTAGATTCCGATGCTTCACTTCAGGTTTACTGTATCCCTTGGACCTTCTTATTGACGATGAAACACAGAAATTGCATCCGAATTTAATACAAATGGCACAATGTCGACTTAAGTACAAGAGGACTGACACTCTCACTTTCTATGATTTGAACCTCTCCTGTGAGTCCAGTTTTAGATTCCGATGCTTCACTTCAGGTTTACTGTATACCTTGCACCTTCTTATTGACGATGAAACACAGAGTTTGCATCCGAATTTAATACAAAAGGCACAATGCCGACTTAAATACAAGACGACTGACACTCTAACGTTCTATGATTTGAACATCTCCTGTGAGTCCAGTTTTGGATTCCGATGCTTCACTTCAGGTTTCCTGTATCCCTTGGACCTTCTTATTGACCATGTAACACAGAAATTGCATCCGATTTTAATACAAAAGCCACAATGCCGACTTAAGTACAAGAGGACTGACACTCTCACTTTCTATGATTTGAACCTCTCCTGCGAGTCCAGTTTTAGATTCCGATGCTTCACTTAATGTGTACTGTATACCTTGGACCTTCTTATTGGTGATGAAACACAGAAATTGCATCCGAATTTAATACAAAAATCACAATGGCGACTAAAGTACAAGAGGACTGACACTCTCACTCACTATGATTTGAACCTCTCCTGTGAGTCCAGTTTTTGATTCCGATGCTTCATTTCAGATTTACTGGAACCCTTGGACCTTCTTATTGACGATGAAACACAGAAATTGCATCCGAATTTAATACAAATGCCACAATGCCGACTTAAGTACAAGAGGACTGACACTCTCACTTTCTATGATTTCAACCTCTCCAGTTAGTCCAGTTTTACATTCCGATGCTTCTCTTCAGGTTTACTGTATACCTTGCACCTTCTCATTGACGATGAAACACAGAAATTGGATCCGAATTCAACACAAAAGGCACAATGCCGACTTAAGTACAAGAGGACTGACATTCTAACTTTCTATGATTTGAACCTCTCCTGTGAGTCCAGTTTTAGATTCCGATGCATCACTTCAGGTTTACTGTATCCCTTGGACCTTCTTATTGACGATGAAACACAGAAACTGCATCCGAATTTAATACAAATGGCACAATGTCGACTTAAGTACAAGTGGACTGACACTCTAACTTTCTATGATTTGAAACTCTCCTGTGAGTCCAGTTTTAGAATCCGATGATTTACTTAAGGTTTACTGTATCCCTTGGACCTTCTGATTGACGATGAAACACAGAAATTGCATCCGAATTTAATACAAAAGGCACAATACCGAATTAGGTACAAGAGGAGAGACACTCTAACTTTCTATGATTTGAATCTCTCCTGTGAGTCCAGTTTTTGATTCCGATGCTTCACTTCAGTTTTACTGTATCCTTTGGACCTCCTTATTGAAGATGAAACACAGAAATTGCATCGGAATTAAATTCAAAAGGCACAATGCCGACTTAAGTAAAAGAGGACTGACACTCTAACTTTCTATGATTTGAAGCTCTCCTGAGAGTCCAGTTTTAGATTCCGATGATTCACTTCAGGTTTACTGTATCCCTTGGATCTTCTTATTGACGATGAAACACAGAAATTGCATCCGAATTTAATACAAATGGCACAATGTCGACATAAGTACAAGAGGACTGACACTCTCACTTTCTATGATTTGAACCTCTCCTGTGAGTCCAGTTTTAGATTCCGATGCTTCACTTCAGGTTTACTGTATACCTTGCACCTTCTTATTGACGATGAAATACAGAGTTTGCATCCGAATTTAATACAAAAGGCACAATGCCGACTTAAATACAAGAGGACTAACACTCTAACTTTCTATGATTTGAACCTCTCCTGTGAGTCCAGTTTTGGCTTACGATGCTTCACTTCAGGTTTACTGTATCCCTTGGACCTTCTTATTGACGATGTAACACAGAAATTGCAGCCGAATTTAATACAAATGCCACAATGCCGACTTAAGTACAAGAGGACTGACACTCTCACTTCCTATGATTTGAACCTCTCCAGTGAGTCCAGTTTTAGATTCCGATGCTTCTCTTCAGGTTTACTGTATACCTTGCACCTTCTTATTGACGATGAAACACAGAAATTGCGTCCGAATTCAATCCAAAAGGCACAATGCCGACTTAAGTACAAGAGGTCTGACATTCTAACTTTCTATGATTTGAACCTCTCCTATGAGTCCAGTTTTAGAGTCCGATGCTTCACTTCAGGTTTACTGTATCCCTTGGACCTTCTTATTGACGATGACACACAGAAATTGCACCCGAATTTAATACAAAAGGCACAATACCGAATCAAGTACAAAAGGAGTGACACTCTAACTTTCTATGATTTGAACCTCTCCTGTGAGTCCAGTTTTAAATTCCGATGCTTCACTTCAGGTTTATTGTATCCCTTGGACCTTCTTATTGACGATGAAACACATAAATTGCATCCAAATTTAATACAAATGCCACAATGCCGACTTAAGTACAAGAGGACTGACACTCTCACTTTCTATGATTTGAACCTTTCCTGTGAGTCAAGTTTTTGATTCCGATGCTTCACTTCAGCTTTACTGTACCCCTTGGACCTTCTTATTGACGATGAAACCCAGAAATTGCACCCGAATTTAATACAAATGGCACAATGCCGACTTAAGTACAAGAGGACTGACACTCTCACTTTCTATGATTTGAACCTCTCCTGTGAGTCCAGTCTTAGATTACGATGCTTCACTCCAGGTTTACTGTATACCTTGCACCTTCTTATTGACGATGAAACACAGAGTTTGCATCCGAATTTAATACAAAAGGCACAATGCCGACTTACATACAAGAGGACTGACACTCTCACTTCCTATGATTTGAACCTCTCCAGTGAGTCCAGTTTTAGATTCCGATGCTTCTCTTCAGGTTTACTGTATACCTTGCACCTTCTTATTGACGATGAAACACAGAAATTGCATCCGAATTCAATCCAAAAGGCACAATGCCGACTTAAGTACAAGAGGTCTGACATTCTCACTTTCTATGATTTGAACCTCTCCTGTGAGTCCAGTTTTAGATTCCGATGCTTCACTTCAGGTTTACTGTATACCTTGCACCTTCTTATTGACGATGAAACACAGAGTTTGCATCCGAATTTAATACAAAAGGCACAATGCCGACTTAAATACAAGACGACTGACACTCTAACGTTCTATGATTTGAACATCTCCTGTGAGTCCAGTTTTGGATTCCGATGCTTCACTTCAGGTTTCCTGTATCCCTTGGACCTTCTTATTGACGATGTAACACAGAAATTGCATCCGATTTTAATACAAAAGCCACAATGCCGACTCAAGTACAAGAGGACTGACACTCTCACTTTCTATGATTTGAACCTCTCCTGCGAGTCCAGTTTTAGATTCCGATGCTTCACTTAATGTGTACTGTATACCTTGGACCTTCTTATTGGTGATGAAACACAGAAATTGCATCCGAATTTAATACAAAAGGCGCAATAACGACTTAAGTACAAGAGGAGTGACACTCTAACTTTCTATGATTTGAATCTCTCCTGTGAGTCCAGTTTTTGATTCCGATTCTTCACTTCAGGTTTACTGTATCCCTTGGACCTTCTTATTGACGATGAAACACTGAAATTGGATCCGAATTTAATACAAAAATCACAATGGCGACTAAAGTACAAGAGGACTGACACTCTCACTCACTATGATTTGAACCTCTCCTGTGAGTCCAGTTTTTGATTCCGATGCTACATTTCAGATTTACTGTAACCCTTGGACCTTCTTATTGACGATGAAACACAGAAATTGCATCCGAATTTAATACAAATGCCACAATGCCGACTTAAGTACAAGAGGACTGACACTCTCACTTTCTATGATTTGAACCTCTCCAGTTAGTCCAGTTTTACATTCCGATGCTTCTCTTCAGGTTTACTGTATACCTTGCACCTTCTCATTGACGATGAAACACAGAAATTGGATCCGAATTCAACACAAAAGGCACAATGCCGACTTAAGTACAAGAGGACTGACATTCTAACTTTCTATGATTTGAACCTCTCCTGTGAGTCCAGTTTTAGATTCCGATGCATCACTTCAGGTTTACTGTATCCCTTGGACCTTCTTATTGACGATGAAACACAGAAACTGCATCCGAATTTAATACAAATGGCACAATGTCGACTTAAGTACAAGAGGACTGACACTCTAACTTTCTATGATTTGAAACTCTCCTGTGAGTCCTGTTTTAGAATCCGATGATTTACTTAAGGTTTACTGTATCCCTTGGACCTTCTGATTGACGATGAAACACAGAAATTGCATCCGAATTTAATACAAAAGGCACAATACCGAATTAGGTACAAGAGGAGAGACACTCTAACTTTCTATGATTTGAATCTCTCCTGTGAGTCCAGTTTTAGATTCCGATGCTTCACTTCAGTTTTACTGTATCCTTTGGACCTCCTTATTGAAGATGAAACACAGAAATTGCATCGGAATTAAATTCAAAAGGCACAATGCCGACCTAAGTAGAAGAGAACTGACACTCTCACTTTCTATGATTTGAACCTCTCCTGTGAGTCCAGTTTTATATTCCGATGCTTCACTTCAGGTTTAATGTATCCCTTGGACCTTCTTATTGACAATGAAACACAGAAATAGCATCGGAATTAAATTCAAAAGGCACAATGCCGACTTAAGTAAAAGAGGACTGACACTCTAACTTTCTATGATTTGAAGCTCTCCTGAGAGTCCAGTTTTAGATTCCGATGATTCACTTCAGGTTTACTGTATCCCTTGGATCTTCTTATTGACGATGAAACACAGAAATTGCATCCGAATTTAATACAAATGGCACAATGTCGACATAAGTACAAGAGGACTGACACTCTCACTTTCTATGATTTGAACCTCTCCTGTGAGTCCAGTTTTAGATTCCGGTGCTTCACTTCAGGTTTACTGTATACCTTGCACCTTCTTATTGACGATGAAATACAGAGTTTGCATCCGAATTTAATACAAAAGGCACAATGCCGACTTAAATACAAGAGGACTAACACTCTAACTTTCTATGATTTGAACCTCTCCTGTGAGTCCAGTTTTGGCTTACGATGCTTCACTTCAGGTTTACTGTATCCCTTGGACCTTCTTATTGACGATGTAACACAGAAATTGCAGCCGAATTTAATGCAAATGCCACAATGCCGACTTAAGTACAAGAGGACTGACACTCTCACTTCCTATGATTTGAACCTCTCCAGTGAGTCCAGTTTTAGATTCCGATGCTTCTCTTCAGGTTTACTGTATACCTTGCACCTTCTTATTGACGATGAAACACAGAAATTGCATCCGAATTCAATCCAAAAGGCACAATGCCGACTTAAGTACAAGAGGTCTGACATTCTAACTTTCTATGATTTGAACCTCTCCTATGAGTCCAGTTTTAGAGTCCGATGCTTCACTTCAGGTTTACTGTATCCCTTGGACCTTCTTATTGACGATGACACACAGAAATTGCACCCGAATTTAATACAAAAGGCACAATACCGAATCAAGTACAAAAGGAGTGACACTCTAACTTTCTATGATTTGAACCTCTCCTGTGAGTCCAGTTTTAAATTCCGATGCTTCACTTCAGGTTTATTGTATCCCTTGGACCTTCTTATTGACGATGAAACACATAAATTGCATCCAAATTTAATACAAATGCCACAATGCCGACTTAAGTACAAGAGGACTGACACTCTCACTTTCTATGATTTGAACCTTTCCTGTGAGTCAAGTTTTTGATTCCGATGCTTCACTTCAGCTTTACTGTACCCCTTGGACCTTCTTATTGACGATGAAACCCAGAAATTGCACCCGAATTTAATACAAATGGCACAATGCCGACTTAAGTACAAGAGGACTGACACTCTCACTTTCTATGATTTGAACCTCTCCTGTGAGTCCAGTCTTAGATTACGATGCTTCACTCCAGGTTTACTGTATACCTTGGACCTTCTTATTGACGATGAAACACAGAAATTGCATCTGAATTAAATTCAAAAATCACAATGTCGATTTAAGTACAAGATGACTGACACTCTAACTTTCTATGATTTGAACTTCTTCTGTGAGTCCAGTTTTAGATTCCGATGCTTCACTTCAGGTTAACTGTATACCTTGCACCTTCTTATTACGATGAAACACAGAGTTTGCATCCGAATTTAATACAAAAGGCACAATGCCGACTTACATACAAGAGGACTGACACTCTAACTTTCTATGATTAGAACCTCTCCTGTGAGTCCAGTTTTAGATTCCGATGCTTCACTTCAGGTTTACTGTATCCCTTGGACCTTCTTATTGACAATGAAACAGAGAAATAGCATCGGAATTAAATTCAAAAGGCACAATACCGAATTAGGTACAAGAGGAGAGACACTCTAACATTCTATGATTTGAATCTCTCCTGTGAGTCCAGTTTTAGATTCCGATGCTTCACTTCAGTTTTACTGTATCCTTTGGACCTTCTTATTGACGATGAAACACAGAAATTGCATCGGAATTAAATTCAAAAGGCACAATGCCGACCTATGTAGAAGAGAACTGACACTCTCACTTTCTATGATTTGAACCTCTCCAGTGAGCCCAGTTTTAGATTCCGATGCTTCACTTCAGGTTTACTGTATACCTTGCACCTTCTTATTGACGATGAAACACAGAGTTTGCATCCGAATTTAATACAAAAGGCACAATGCCGACTTAAATACAGGAGGACTGACACTCTAACTTTCTATGATTAGAACCTCTCCTGTGAGTCCAGTTCTAGATTCCGATGCTTCACTTCAGGTTTACTGTATCCCTTGGACCTTCTTATTGACAATGAGACAGAGAAATAGCATCGGAATTAAATTCAAAAGGCACAATGCCGACTTAAGTAAAAGTGGACTGACACTCTAACATTCTATGATTTGAACCTCTGCTGTGAGGCCAGTTTTAGATTCCGATGCTTCACTTCAGGTTTACTGTATCCCTTGGACCTTCTTATTGACGATGAAACACAGAAATTGCATCCGAATTTAATACAAATGGCACAATGTCGACTTAAGTACAAGAGGTCTGACACTCTCACTTTCTATGATTTGAACCTCTCCTGTGAGTCAAGTTTTAGATTCTGATGCTTCACTTCAGGTTTACTGTATACCTTGCACCTTCTTATTGACGATGAAACACAGAGTTTGCATCCGAATATAATACAAAAGGCACAATGCCGACTTAAATACAAGAGGACTGACACTCTAACTTTCTACGATTTGAACATCTCCTGTGAGTCCAGTTTTGGATTCCGATGCTTCACTTTAGGTCTCCTGTATCCCTTGGACCTTCTTATCGACGATGTAACACAGAAATTGCATCCGAATTTAAAACAAAAGCCACAATGCCGACTTAAGTACAAGAGGACTGACACTCTCACTTTCTATGATTTGAACCTCTCCTGCGAGTCCAGTTTTAGATTCCGATGCTTCACTTAATGTGTACTGTATACCTTGGACCTTCCTATTGGTGATGAAACACAGAAATTGCATCCGAATTTAATGCAAAAGGCACAATACCGACTTAAGTACAAGAGGAGTGACACTCTAACTTTCTATGATTTGAATCTCTCCTGTGAGTCCAGGTTTTGATTCCGATGCTTCACTTCAGGTTTACTGTATCCCTTGGACCTTCTTATTGACGATGAAACACAGAAATTGCATCCGAATTTAATACAAATGCCACAATGCCGACTTAAGTACAAGAGGACTGACACTCTCACTTTCTATGATTTGAACCTCTCCAGTGAGTCCAGTTTTACATTCCGATTCTTCTCTTGAGGTTTACTGTATACCTTGCACCTTCTCATTGACGATGAAACACAGAAATTCGATCCGAATTCAACACAAAAGGCACAATGACGACTTAAGTACAAGAGGACTGACATTCTAACTTTCTATGATTTGAATCTTTCCTGTGAGTCCAGTTTTAGATTCCGATGCTTCACTTCAGTTTTACTGTATCCCTTGGACCTTCTTATTGACGATGAAACACAGAAATTGCATCCGAATTTAATACAAATGGCACAATGTCGACTTAGGTACAAGAGGACTGACACTCTAACTTTCTATGATTTGAAACTCTCCTGTGAGTCCAGTTTTAGATTCCGATGATTTACTTAAGGTTTACTGTATCCCTTGGACCTTCTTATTGACGATGAAACACAGAGATTGCATCCGAATTTAATACAAAAGGCACAATACCGAATTAGGTACAAGAGGAGAGACACTCTAACTTTCTATGATTTGAAACTCTCCTGTGAGTCCAGTTTTAGATTCCGATGCTTCACTTCAGTTTTACCGTATCCTTTGGACCTTCTTATTGAAGATGAAACACAGAAATTGCATCGGAATTAAATTCAAAAGGCACAATGCCGACCTAAGTAGAAGAGAACTGACACTCTCACTTTCTATGATTTGAACCTCTCCTGTGAGTCCAGTTTTAGATTCCGATGCTTCACTTCAGGTTTACTGTATCCCTTGGACCTTCGTATTGACAATGAAACACAGAAATAGCATCGGAATTAAATTCAAAAGGCACAATGCCGACTTAAGTAAAAGAGGACTGACACTCTAACTTTCTATGATTTGAAACTCTCGTGAGAGTTTAGTTTTAAATTCCGATGATTCACTTCAGGTTTACTGTATCACTTGGACCTTCTTATTGACGATGAAACACAGAAATTGCATCCGAATTTAATACAAATGGCACAATGTCGACTTAAGTACAAGAGGACTGACACTCTCACTTTCTATGATTTGAACCTCTCCTGTGAGTCCAGTTTTAGATTCCGCTGCTTCACTTCAGGTTTACTGTATACCTTGCACCTTCTTATTGACGATGAAATACAGAGTTTGCATCCGAATTTAATACAAAAGGCACAATGCCGACTTAAATGAAAGAGGACTAACACTCTAACTTTCTATGATTTGAACCTCTCCTGTGAGTCCAGTTTTGGCTTACGATGCTTCACTTCAGGTTTACTGTATCCCTTGGACCTTCTTATTGACGATGTAACACAGAAATTGCAGCCGAATTTAATACAAATGCCACAATGCCGACTTAAGTACAAGAGGACTGACACTCTCACTTTCTATGATTTGAACCTCTCCAGTGAGTCCAGTTTTAGATTCCGATGCTTCTCTTCAGGTTTACTGTATACCTTGCACCTTCTTATTGACGATGAAACACAGAAATTGCATCCGAATTCAATCCAAAAGGCACAATACCGACTTAAGTACAAGAGGTCTGATATTCTAACTTTCTATGATTTGAACCTCTCCTATGAGTCCAGTTTTAGAGTCCGATGCTTCACTTCAGGTTTACTGTATCCCTTGGACCTTCTTATTGACGATGACACACAGAAATTGCACCCGAATTTAATACAAAAGGCACAATACCGAATCAAGTACAAAAGGAGTGACACTCTAACTTTCTATGATTTGAACCTCTCCTGTGAGTCCAGTTTTAAATTCCGATGCTTCACTTCAGGTTTATTGTATCCCTTTGACCCTCTTATTGACGATGAAACATATAAATTGCATCCAAATTTAATACAAATGCCACAATGCCGACTTAAGTACAAGAGGACTGACACTCTCACTTTCTATGATTTGAACCTTTCCTGTGAGTCAAGTTTTTGATTCCGATTTTTCACTTCAGGTTTACTGTACCCCTTGGACCTTCTTATTGACGATGAAACCCAGAAATTGCACCCGAATTTAATACAAATGGCACAATGCCGACTTAAGTACAAGAGGACTGACACTCTCACTTTCTATGATTTGAACCTCTCCTGTGAGTCCAGTTTTAGATTCCGATGCTTCACTTCAGGTTTACTGTATCCCTTGGACCTTCTTATTGACAATGAAACACAGAAATTGCATCGGAATTAAATTCAAAACGCACAATGCCGACTTAAGTAAAAGAGGACTGACACTCTCACTTTCTATGATTTGAACCTCTCCTGTGAGTCCAGTCTTAGATTACGATGCTTCACTCCAGGTTTACTGTATACCTTGGACCTTCTTATTGACAATGAAACAGAGAAATAGCATCGGAATTAAATTCGAAAGGCACAATACCGAATTAGGTACAAGAGGAGAGACACTCTAACTTTCTATGATCTGAATCTTCCCTGTGAGTCCAGTTTTAGATTCCAATGCTTCACTTCAGTTTTACTGTATCCTTTGGACCTTCTTATTGACGATGAAACACAGAAATTGCATCGGAATTAAATTCAAAAGGCACAATGCCGACTTAAGTAAAAGTGGACTGACACTCTAACATTCTATGATTTGAACCTCTGCTGCGAGGCCAGTTTTAGATTCCGATGCTTCACTTCAGGTTTACTGTATACCTTGCACCTTCTCATTGACGATGAAACACAGAGTTTGCATCCGAATTTAATACAAAAGGCACAATGCCGACTTAAATACAAGAGGACTGACACTCTAACTTTCTATGATTTGAACATCTCCTGTGAGTCCAGTTTTGGATTCCGATGCTTCACTTCAGGTCTCCTGTATCCCTTGGACCTTCTTATCGACGATGTAACACAGAAATTGTATCCGAATTTAATACAAAAGCCACAATGCCGACTTAAGTACAAGAGGACTGACACTCTCACTTTCTATGATTTGAACCTCTCCTGCGAGTCCAGTTTTAGATTCCGATGCTTCACTTAATGTGTACTGTATACCTTGGACTTTCTTATTGGTGATGAAACACAGAAATTGCATCCGAATTTAATACAAAAGGCACAATACCGACTTAAGTACAAGAGGAGTGTCACTCTAACTTTCTATGATTTGAATCTCTCCTGTGAGTCCAGTTTTTGATTCCGATGCTTCACTTCAGGTTTACTGTATCCCTTGGACCTTCTTATTGACGATGAAACACAGAAATTGCATCCGAATTTAATACAAATGCCACAATGCCGACTTAAGTACAAGAGGACTGACACTCTCACTTTCTATGATTTGAACCTCTCCTGTGAGTCTAGTTTTAGATTCCGATGCTTCACTTCAGGTTTACTGTATCCCTTGGACCTTCTTATTGACGATGAAACACAGAAATTGCATCGGAATTAAATTCAAAACGCACAATGCCGACTTAAGTAAAAGAGGACTGACACTCTCACTTTCTATGATTTGAACCTCTCCTGTGAGTCCAGTCTTAGATTACGATGCTTCACTCCAGGTTTACTGTATACCTTGGACCTTCTTATTGACGATGAAACACAGAAATTGCATCTGAATTAAATTCAAAAATCACAATGTCGACTTAAGTACAAGATGACTGACACTCTAACTTTCTATGATTTGAACTTCTTCTGTGAGTCCAGTTTTAGATTCCGATGCTTCACTTCAGGTATACTGTATCCCTTGCACCTTCTTATTGACGATGAAACACAGAGTTTGCATCCGAAATTAATACAAAAGGCACAATGCCGACTTAAGTACAAGAGGACTGACACTCTAACTTTCTATGATTTGAACCGCTCCTGTGAGTCCAGTTTTAGATTCCGATGATTTACTTAAAGTTTACTGTATCCCTTGGACTTTCTTATTGACGATGAAACACAGAAATTGCATCCGAATTTAATACAAAAGGCACAATACCGAATTAGGTACAAGAGGAGAGACACTCTAACCTTCTATGATTTTAATCTCTCCTGTGAGTCCAGTTTTTGATTCCGATTCTTCACTTCAGGTTTACTGTATCCCTTGGACCTTCTTATTGACGATGAAACACAGAAATTGGATCCGAATTTAATACAAAAATCGCAATGGCGACTAAAGTACAAGAGGACTGACACTCTCACACACGATGATTTGAACCTCTCCTGTGAGTCCAGTTTTTGATTCCGATGCTTCAATTCAGATTTACTGTAACCCTTGGACCTTCTTATTGACGATGAAACACAGAAATTGCATCCGAATTTAATACAAATGCCACAATGCCGACTTAAGTACAAGAGGACTGACACTCTCACTTTCTATGATTTGAACCTCTCCAGTGAGTCCAGTTTTACATTCCGATGCTTCTCTTCAGGTTTACTGTATACCTTGCACCTTCTCATTGACGATGAAAGACAGAAATTGGATCCGAATTCAACACAAAAGGCACAATGCCGACTTAAGTACAAGAGGACTGACATTCTAACTTTCTATGATTTGAACCTTTCCTGTGAGTCTAGTTTTAGATTCCGATGCTTCACTTCAGGTTTACTGTATCTCTTGGACCTTCTTATTGACGATGAAACACAGAAATTGCATCCGAATTTAATACAAATGGCACAATGTTGACTTAAGTACAAGAGGACTGACACTCTAACTTTCTGTGATTTGAAACTCTCCTGTGAGTCCAGTTTTAGATTCTGATGATTTACTTAAGGTTTACTGTATCCCTTGGACCTTCTTATTGACGATGACACACAGAAATTGCACCCGAATTTAATACAAAAGGCACAATACCGAATCAAGTACAAGAGGAGTGACACTCTAACTTTCTATGATTTGAACCTCTCCTGTGAGTCCAGTTTTAAATTCCGATGCTTCACTTCAGGTTTATTGTATCCCTTGGACCTTCTTATTGACGATGAAACACATAAATTGCATCCAAATTTAATACAAATGCCACAGTGCCGACTTAAGTACAAGAGGACTGACACTCTCACTTTCTATGATTTGAACCTCTCCTGTGAGTCCAGTTTTAGATTCCGATGCTTCACTTCAGGTTTACTGTATCCCTTGGACCTTCTTATTGACGATGAAACACAGAAATTACATCGGAATTAAATTCAAAACGCACAATGCCGACTTAAGTAAAAGAGGACTGACACTCTCACTTTCTATGATTTGAACCTCTCCTGTGAGTCCAGTCTTAGATTACGATGCTTCACTCCAGGTTTACTGTATACCTTGGACCTTCTTATTGACGATGAAACACAGAAATTGCATCTGAATTAAATTCAAAAATCACAATGTCGACTTAAGTACAAGATGACTGACACGCTAACTTTCTATGATTTGAACTTCTTCTGTGAGTCCAGTTTTAGATTCCGATGCTTCACTTCAGGTATACTGTATCCCTTGCACCTTCTTATTGACGATGAAACACAGAGTTTGCATCCGAAATTAATACAAAAGGCACAATGCCGACTTAAGTACAAGACGACTAACACTCTAACTTTCTATGATTTGAACCGCTCCTGTGAGTCCAGTTTTAGATTCCGATGATTTACTTAAAGATTACTGTATCCCTTGGACTTACTTATTGACGATGAAACACAGAAATTGCATCCGAATTTAATACAAAAGGCACAATACCGAATTAGGTACAAGAGGAGAGACACTCTAACTTTCTATGATATGAATCTCTCCTGTGAGTCCAGTTTTAGATTCTGATGCTTCACTTCAGTGTTACTGTATCCTTTGGACCTTCTTATTGACGATGAAACACAGAAATTGCATCGGAATTAAATTCAAAATGCACAATGCCGACCTATGTAGAAGAGAACTGACACTCTCACTTTCTATGATTTGAACCTCTCCAGTGAGTCCAGTTTTAGATTCCGATGCTTCACTTCAGGATTACTGTATCCCTTGGACCTTCTTATTGACAATGAAACAGAGAAATAGCATCGGAATTAAATTCAAAAGGCACAATGCCGACTTAAGTAAAAGTGGACTGACACTCTAACTTTCTATGATTTGAACCTCTGCTGTGAAGCCAGTTTTAGATTCCGATGCTTCACTCCAGGTTTACTGTATCCCTTGGACCTTCTTATTGACGATGAAACACAAAAAATAGCATCCGAATTTAATACAAATGCCACAATGTCGACTTAAGTACAAGAGGACTGACACTCTCACTTTCTATGATTTTAACCTCTCCTGTGAGTCCAGTTTTAGATTCCGATGCTTCACTTCAGGTTTACTGTATACCTTGCACCTTCTTATTGACGATGAAACACAGAGTTTGCATCCGAATTGAATACAAAAGGCACAATGCCGACTTAAATACAAGAGGACTGACACTCTAACTTTCTATGATTTGAACATCTCCTGTGAGTCCAGTTTTGGATTCCGATGCTTCACTTCAGGTTTCCTGTATCCCTTGGACCTTCTTATTGACGATGTAACACAGAAATTGCATCCGAATTTAATACAAAAGCCACAAGGCCGACTTAAGTACAAGAGGACTGGCACTCTCACTTTCTATGATTTGAACCTCTCCTGCGAGTCAAGTTTTAGATTCCGATGGTTCACTTAATGTGTACTGTATACCTTGGACCTTCTTATTGGTGATGAAACACAGAAATTGCATCCGAATTTAATACAAAAGGCACAATACCGACTTAAGTACAAGAGAAGTGACACTTTCACTTTCTATGATTTGAACCTCTCCTGCGAGTCCAGTTTTAGATTCCGATGCTTCACTTAATGTGTACTGTATACCTTGGACCTTCTTATTGGTGATGAAACACAGAAATTGCATCCGAATTTAATACAAAAGGCACAATACCGACTTAAGTACAAGAGGAGTGACACTCTAACTTTCTATGATTTGAATCTCTCCTGTGAGTCCAGTTTTTGATTCCGATGCTTCACTTCAGGTTTACTGTATCCCTTGGACCTTCTTATTGACGATGAAACACAGAAATTGCATCGGAATTAAATTCAAAACGCACAATGCCGACTTAAGTAAAAGAGGACTGACACTCTCACTTTCTATGATTTGAACCTCTCCTGTGAGTCCAGTCTTAGATTACGATGCTTCACTCCAGGTTTACTGTATACCTTGGACCTTCTTATTGACGATGAAACACAGAAATTGCATCTGAATTAAATTCAAAAATCACAATGTCGACTTAAGTACAAGATGACTGACACTCTAACTTTCTATGATTTGAACTTCTTCTGTGAGTCCAGTTTTAGATTCCGATGCTTCACTTCAGGTATACTGTATCCCTTGCACCTTCTTATTGACGATGAAACACAGAGTTTGCATCCGAAATTAATACAAAAGGCACAATGCCGACTTAAGTACAAGAGGACTGACACTCTAACTTTCTATGATTTGAACCGCTCCTGTGAGTCCAGTTTTGGATTCCGATGATTTACTTAAAGTTTACTGTATCCCTTGGACTTTCTTATTGACGATGAAACACAGAAATTGCATCCGAATTTAATACAAAAGGCACAATACCGAATTAGGTACAAGAGGAGAGACACTCTAACCTTCTATGATTTTAATCTCTCCTGTGAGTCCAGTTTTTGATTCCGATGCTTCACTTCAGGTTTACTGTATCCCTTGGACCTTCTTATTGACGATGAAACACAGAAATTGCATCGGAATTAAATTCAAAACGCACAATGCCGACTTAAGTAAAAGAGGACTGAAACTCTCACTCACTATGATTTGAACCTCTCCTGTGAGTCCAGTTTTTGATTCCGATGCTTCAATTCAGATTTACTGTAACCCTTGGACCTTCTTATTGACGATGAAACACAGAAATTGCATCCGAATTTAATACAAATGCCACAATGCCGACTTAAGTACAAGAGGACTGACACTCTCACTTTCTATGATTTGAACCTCTCCAGTGAGTCCAGTTTTACATTCCGATGCTTCTCTTCAGGTTTACTGTATACCTTGCACCTTCTCATTGACGATGAAACACAGAAATTGGATCCGAATTCAACACAAAAGGCACAATGCCGACTTAAGTACAAGAGGACTGACATTCTAACTTTCTATGATTTGAACCTTTCCTGTGAGTCCAGTTTTAGATTCCGATGCTTCACTTCAGGTTTACTGTATCCCTTGGACCTTCTTATTGACGATGAAACACAGAAATTGCATCCGAATTTAATACAAATGGCACAATGTCGACTTAAGTACAAGAGGACTGACACTCTAACTTTCTATGATTTGAAACTCTCCTGTGAGTCCAGTTTTAGATTCCGATGATTTACTTAAGGTTTACTGTATCCCTTGGACCTTCTTATTGACGATGAAACACAGAAATTGCATCCGAATTTAATCCAAATGCACAATACCGAATTAGGTACAAGAGGAGAGACACTCTAACTTTCTATGATTTGAATCTCTCCTGTGAGTCCAGTTTTAGATTCCGATGCTTCACATCAGTTTTACTGTATCCTTTGGACCTTCGTATTGAAGATGAAACACAGAAATTGCATCGGAATTAAATTCAAAAGGCACAATGCCGACCTAAGTAGAAGAGAACTGACACTCTCACTTTCTATGATTTGAACCTCTCCTGTGAGTCCAGTTTTAGATTCCGATGCTTCACTTCAGGTTTACTGTATCCCTTGGACCTTCTTATTGACAATGAAACACAGAAATAGCATCGGAATTAAATTCAAAAGGCACAATGCCGACTTAAGTAAAAGAGGACTGAAACTCTAACTTTCTATGATTTGAAACTCTCCTGAGAGTTTAGTTTTAAATTCCGATGATTCACTTCAGGTTTACTGTATCCCTTGGACCTTCTTATTGACGATGAAACACAGAAATTGCATCCGAATTTAATACAAATGGCACAATGTCGACTTAAGTACAAGAGGACTGACACTCTCACTTTCTATGATTTGAACCTCTCCTGTGAGTCCAGTTTTAGATTCCGATGCTTCACTTCAGGTTTACTGTATACCTTGCACCTTCTTATTGACGATGAAATACAGAGTTTGCATCCGAATTTAATACAAAAGGCACAATGCCGACTTAAATAAAAGAGGACTAACACTCTAACTTTCTATGATTTGAACCTCTCCTGTGAGTCCAGTTTTGGCTTACGATGCTTCACTTCAGGTTTACTGTATCCCTTGGACCTTCTTATTGACGATGTAACACAGAAATTGTAGCCGAATTTAATACAAATGCCACAATGCCGACTTAAGTACAAGAGGACTGACACTCTCACTTTCTATGATTTGAACCTCTCCAGTGAGTCCAGTTTTAGATTCCGATGCTTCTCTTCAGGTTTACTGTATCCCTTGGACCTTCTTATTGACGATGAAACACAGGAATTGCATCCGAATTCAATCCAAAAGGCAAAATGCCGACTTAAGTACAAGAGGACTGACATTCTAACTTTTTATGATTTGAACCTCTCCTATGAGTCCAGTTTTAGAGTCCGATGCTTCACTTCACGTTTACTGTATCCCTTGGACCTTCTTATTGACGATGAAACACAGAAATTACATCGGAATTAAATTCAAAACGCACAATGCCGACTTAAGTAAAAGAGGACTGACACTCTCACTTTCTATGATTTGAACCTCTCCTGTGAGACCAGTCTTAGATTACGATGCTTCACTCCAGGTTTACTGTATACTTTGGACCTTCTTATTGTCGATGAAACACAGAAATTGCATCTGAATTAAATTCAAAAATCACAATGTCGACTTAAGTACAAGATGACTGACACTCTAACTTTCTATGATTTGAACCGCTCCTGTGAGTCCAGTTTTAGATTCCGATGATTTACTTAAAGATTACTGTATCCCTTGGACTTACTTATTGACGATGAAACACAGAAATTGCATCCGAATTTAATACAAAAGGCAGAATACCGAATTAGGTACAAGAGGAGAGACACTCTAACTTTCTATGATATGAATCTCTCCTGTGAGTCCAGTTTTAGATTCTGATGCTTCACTTCAGTTTTACTGTATCCTTTGGACCTTCTTATTGACGATGAAACACAGAAATTGCATCGGAATTAAATTCAAAAGGCACAATGCCGACCTATGTAGAAGAGAACTGACACTCTCACTTTCTATGATTTGAACCTCTCCAGTGAGTCCAGTTTTAGATTCCGATGCTTCACTTCAGGTTTACTGTATACCTTGCACCTTCTTATTGACGATGAAACACAGAGTTTGCATCCGAATTTAATACAAAAGGCACAATGCCGACTTAAATACAAGAGGACTGACACTCTAACTTTCTATGATTAGAACCTCTCCTGTGAGTTCTGTTTTAGATTCCGATGCTTCACTTCAGGTTTACCGTATCCCTTGGACCTTCTTATTGACAATGAAACAGAGAAATAGCATCGGAATTAAATTCAAAAGGCACAATGCCGACTTAAGTAAAAGTGGACTGACACTCTAACTTTGTATGATTTGAACCTCTGCTGTGAGGCCAGTTTTAGATTCCGATGCTTCACTTCAGGTTTACTGTATCCCTTGGACCTTCTTATTGACGATGAAACACAAAAAATAGCATCCGAATTTAATACAAATGCCACAATGTCGACTTAAGTACAAGAGGACTGACACTCTCACTTTCTATGATTTTAACCTCTCCTGTGAGTCCAGTTTTAGATTCCGATGCTTCACTTCAGGTTTACTGTATACCTTGGACCTTCGTATTGGTGATGAAACACAGAAATTGCATCCGAATTTAATACAAAAGGCACAATACCGACTTAAGTACAAGAGAAGTGACACTCTAACTTTCTATGACTTGAATCTCTCCTGTGAGTCCAGTTTTGGATTCCGATGCTTCACTTCAGGTTTACTGTATCCCTTGGACCTTCTTATTGACGATGTAACACAGAAATTGCATCCGAATTTAATACAAATGCCACAAGGCCGACTTAAGTACAAGAGGACTGACACTCTCACTTTCTATGATTTGAACCTCTCCTGCGAGTCCAGTTTTAGATTCCGTTGCTTCACTTAATGTGTACTGTATACCTTGGACCTTCTTATTGGTGATGAAACACAGAAATTGCATCCGAATTTAATACAAAAGGCACAATACCGAATTAGGTACAAGAGGAGAGACACTCTAACTTTCTATGATTTGAATCTCTCCTGTGAGTCCAGTTTTAGATTCCGATGCTTCACTTCAGTTTTACTGTATCCTTTGGACCTTCTTATTGACGATGAAACACTGAAATTGCATCGGAATTAAATTCAAAAGGCACAATGCCGACCTATGTGGAAGAGAACTGACACTCTCACTTTCTATGATTTGAACCTCTCCAGTGAGTCCAATTTTTAATTCCGATGCTTCAATTCAGGTTTACTGTATTCCTTGCACCTTCTTATTGACGATGAAACACAGAGTTTGCATCCGAATTTAATACAAAAGGCACAATGCCGACTTAAATACAAGAGGACTAACACTCTAACTTTCTATGATTTGAACATCTCCTGTGAGTCCAGTTTTGGATTCCGATGCTTCACTTCAGGTTTCCTGTATCCCTTGGACCATCCTATTGAGGATGTAACACAGAAATTGCATCCGTATTTAATACAAGAGCCACAATGCCGACTTAAGTACAAGAGGACTGACACTCTCACTTTCTATGATTTGAACCTCTCCTGCGAGTCCAGTTTTAGATTCCGATGCTTCACTTAATGTGTACTGTATACCTTGGACCTTCTTATTGGTGATGAAACACTGAAATTGCATCCGAATTTAATACAAAAGGCACAATACCGACTTAAGTACAAGAGGAGTGACACTCTAACTTTCTATGATTTGAATCTCTCCTGTGAGTCCAGTTTTTGATTCCGATGCTTCACTTCAGGTTTACTGTATCCCTTGGACCTTCTTATAGACGATGAAACACAGAAGTTGGATCCGAATTTAATACAAAAATCACAATGGCGACTAAAGTACAAGAGGACTGACACTCTCACTCTCTATGATTTGAACCTCTCCTGTGAGTCCAGTTTTTGATTCCGATGCTTCATTTCAGATTTACTGTAACCCTTGGACCTTCTTATTGACGATGAAACACAGAAATTGCATCCGAATTTAATACAAATGCCACAATGCTGACTTAAGTACAAGAGGACTGAAACTCTCACTTTCTATGATTTGAACCTCTCCAGTGAGTCCAGTTTTACATTCCGATGCTTCTCTTCAGGTTTACTGTATACCTTGCAACTTCTCATTGACGCTGAAACACAGAAATTGGATCCAAATTGAACACAAAAGGCACAATGCCGACTTAAGTACAAGAGGACTGACATTCTTACTTTCTATGATTTGAACCTCTCCTGTGAGTCCAGTTTTAGATTCCGATGCTTCACTTCAGGTTTACTGTATCCCTTGGACATTCTTATTGACGATGAAACACAGAAATTGCATCCGAATTTAATACAAATGGCACAATGTCGACTTAAGTACAAGAGGACTGACACTCTAACTTTCTATGATTTGAAACTCTCCTGTGAGTCCAGTTTTAGATTCCGATGATTTACTTAAGGTTTACTGTATCCCTTGGACCTTCTTATTGACGATGAAACACAGAAATTGCATCCGAATTTAATACAAAAGGCACAATACCGAATTAGGTACAAGAGGAGAGACACTCTAACTTTCTGTGATTTGAATCTCTCCTGTGAGTCCAGTTTTAGATTCCGATGCTTCACTTCAGTTTTACTGTATCATTTGGACCTTCTTATTGAAGATGAAACACAGAAATTGCATCGGAATTAAATTCAAAAGGCACAATGCCGACCTAAGTAGAAGAGAACTGACACTCTCACTTTCTATGATTTGAACCTCTCCTGTGAGTCCAGTTTTAGATTCCGATGCTTCACTTCAGGTTTACTGTATCCCTTGCACCTTCTTATTGACAATGAAACACAGAAATAGCATCGGAATTAAATTCAAAAGGCACAATGCCGACTTAAGTAAGAGAGGACTGACACTCTAACTTTCTATGATTTGAAACTCTCCTGTGAGTCCAGTTTTAGATTCCGATGATCCACTTCAGGTTTACTGTATCCCTTGGACCTTCTTATTGACGACGAAACACAGAAATTGCATCCGAATTTAATACAAATGGCACAAAGTCGACTTAAGTACAAGAGGACTGACACTCACACTTTCTATGATTTGAACCTCTCCTGTGAGTCCAGTCTTAGATTACGATGCTTCACTCCAGGTTTACTGTATACCTTGGACCTTCTTATTGACGATGAAACACAGAAATTGCATCGGAATTAAATTCAAAAGGCACAATGCCGACCTATGTAGAAGAGAATTGACCCTCTCACTTTCTATGATTTGAACCTCTCCAGTGAGTCCAGTTTTAGATTCCGATGCTTCACTTCAGGTTTACTGTATACCTTGCACCTTCTTATTGACGATGAAACACAGAGTTTGCATCCGAATTTAATACAAAAGGCACAATGCCGACTTAAATACAAGAGGACTGACACTCTAACTTTCTATGATTAGAACCTCTCCTGTGAGTCCTCTTTTAGATTCCGATGCTTCACTTCAGGTATACTGTATCCCTTGGACCTTCTTATTGACAATGAAACACAGAAATAGCATCGGAATTAAATTCAAAAGTCACAATGCCGACTTAAGTAAAAGTGGACTGACACTCTAACTTTCTATGATTTGAACCTCTGCTGTGAGGCCAGTTTTAGATTCCGATGCTTCACTTCAGGTTTACTGTATCCCTTGGACCTTCTTATTGACGATGAAACACAGAAATTGCATCCGAATTTAATACAAATGCCACAATGCCGACTTAAGTACAAGAGGACTGACACTCTCACTTTCTATGATTTGAACCTCTCCAGTGAGTCCAGTTTTAGATTCCGATGCTTCTCTTCAGGTTTACTGTATACCTTGCACCTTCTTATTGACGATGACACACAGAAATTGCACCCGAATTTAATACAAAAGGCACAATACCGAATCAAGTACAAGAGGAGTGACACTCTAACTTTCTATGATTTGAACCTCTCCTGTGAGTCCAGTTTTAAATTCCGATGCTTCACTTCAGGTTTATTGTATCCCTTGGACCTTCTTATTGACGATGAAACACATAAATTGCATCCAAATTTAATACAAATGCCACAGTGCCGACTTAAGTACAAGAGGACTGACACTCTCACTTTCTATGATTTGAACCTCTCCTGTGAGTCCAGTTTTAGATTCCGATGCTTCACGTCAGGTTTACTGTATCCCTTGGACCTTCTTATTGACGATGAAACACAGAAATTACATCGGAATTAAATTCAAAACGCACAATGCCGACTTAAGTAAAAGAGGACTGACACTCTCACTTTCTATGATTTGAACCTCTCCTGTGAGTCCAGTCTTAAATTACGATGCTTCACTCCAGGTTTACTGTATACCTTGGACCTTCTTATTGACGATGAAACACAGAAATTGCATCTGAATTAAATTCAAAAATCACAATGTCGACTTAAGTACAAGATGACTGACACTCTAACTTTCTATGATTTGAACTTCTTCTGTGAGTCCAGTTTTAGATTCCGATGCTTCACTTCAGGTATACTGTATCCCTTGCACCTTCTTATTGACGATGAAACACAGAGTTTGCATCCGAAATTAATACAAAAGGCACAATGCCGACTTAAGTACAAGAGGACTGACACTCTAACTTTCTATGATTTGAACCGCTCCTGTGAGTCCAGTTTTAGATTCCGATGATTTACTTAAAGATTACAGTATCCCTTGGACTTACTTATTGACGATGAAACACAGAAATTGCATCCGAATTTAATACAAAAGGCACAATACCGAATTAGGTACAAGAGGAGAGACACTCTAACTTTCTGTGATATGAATCTCTCCTGTGAGTCCAGTTTTAGATTCTGATGCTTCACTTCAGTTTTACTGTATCCTTTGGACCTTCTTATTGACGATGAAACACAGAAATTGCATCGGAATTAATTTCAAAAGGCACAATGCCGACCTATGTAGAAAAGAACTGACACTCTCACTTTCTATGATTTGAACCTCTCCAGTGAGTCCAGTTTTAGATTCTGATGCTTCACTTCAGGTTTACTGTATACCTTGCACCTTCTTATTGACGATGAAACACAGAGTTTGCATCCGAATTTAATACAAAAGGCACAATGCCGACTTAAATACAAGAGGACTGACACTCTAACTTTCTATGATTTGAACATCTCCTGTGAGTCCAGTTTTGGATTCCGATGCTTCACTTCAGGTTTCCTGTATCCCTTGGACCTTCTTATTGACGATGTAACACAGAAATTGCATCCGAATTTAATACAAAAGCCACAAGGCCGACTTAAGTACAAGAGGACTGACACTCTCACTTTCTATGATTTGAACCTCTCCTGCGAGTCCAGTTTTAGATTCCGATGCTTCACTTAATGTGTACTGTATACCTTGGACCTTCGTATTGGTGATGAAACACAGAAATTGCATCCGAATTTAATACAAAATGCACAATACCGACTTAAGTACAAGAGAAGTGACACTCTAACTTTCTATGATTTGAATCTCTCCTGTGAGTCCAGTTTTTGATTCCGATGCTTCACTTCAGGTTTACTGTATCCCTGGGACCTTCTTATTGACGATGAAGCACAGAAATTGCATCCGAATTTAATACAAATGCCACAATGCCGCCTTAAGTACAAGAGGACTGACACTCTCACTTTCTATGATTTGAACCTCTCCTGTGAGTCCAGTTTTAGATTCCGATGCTTCACTTCAGGTTTACTGTATCCATTGGACCTTCTTATTGACGATGAAACACAGAAATTGCATCGGAATTAAATTCAAAACGCAAAATGCCGACTTAAGTAAAAGAGGACTGAAACTCTCACTTTCTATGATTTGAACCTCTCCTGTGAGTCCAGTCTTAGATTACGATGCTTCACTCCAGGTTTACTGTATACCTTGGACCTTCTTATTGACGATGAAACACAGAAATTGCATCTGAATTAAATTCAAAAATCACAATACCGACTTAAGTAGAAGATGACTGACACTCTAACTTTCTATGATTTGAACTTCTTCTGTGAGTCCAGTTTTAGATTCCGATGCTTCACTTCAGGTATACTGTATCCCTTGCACCTTCTTATTGACGATGAAACACAGAGTTTGCATCAGAAATTAATACAAAAGGCAAAATGCCGACTTAAGTACAAGAGGACTGACACTCTAACTTTCTATGATTTGAACCGCTCCTGTGAGTCCAGTTTTAGAATCCGATGATTTACTTAAAGTTTACTGTATCCCTTGGACTTTCTTATTGACGATGAAACACAGAAATTGCATCCGAATTTAATACAAAAGGCACAATGCCGACTTAAATACAAGAGGAGTGACACTCTAACTTTCTATGATTTGAATCTCTCCTGTGAGTCCAGTTTTTGATTCCGATGCTTCACTTCAGGTTTACTGTATCCCTTGGACCTTCTTATAGACGATGAAACACAGAAGTTGGATCCGAATTTAATACAAAAATCACAATGGCGACTAAAGTACAAGAGGACTGACACTCTCACTCTCTATGATTTGAACCTCTCCTGTGAGTCCAGTTTTTGATTCCGATGCTTCATTTCAGATTTACTGTAACCCTTGGACCTTCTTATTGACGATGAAACACAGATATTGCATCCGAATTTAATACAAATGCCACAATGCCCACTTAAGTACAAGAGGTCTGAAACTCCCACTTTCTATGATTTGAACCTCTCCAGTGAGTCCAGTTTTACATTCCGATGCTTCTCTTCAGGTTTACTGTATACCTTGCACCTTCTTATTGACGATGAAATACAGTTTTCATCCGAATTTAATACAAAAGGCACAATGCCGACTGAAATACAAGAGGACTGACACTCTAACTTTCTCTGATTTGAACCTCTCCTGTGAGTCAACATTTGGCTTCCGATGCTTCACTTCAGGTTTACTGTATCCCTTGGACCTTCTTATTGACGATGTAACACAGAATTTGCACCCGAATTTAATACAAAAGGCACAATACCGAATCAAGTACAAGAGGAGTGACACTCTAACTTTCTATGATTTGAACCTCTCCTGTGAGTCCAGTTTTAAATTCCGATGCTTCACTTCAGGTTTATTGTATCCCTTGGACCTTCTTATTGTCGATGAAACACATAAATTGCATCCAAATTTAATACAAATGTCACAATGCCGACTTAAGTACAAGAGGACTGACACTCTCACTTTCTATGATTTGAACCTTTCCTGTGAGTCAAGTTTTAGATTCCGATGCTTCACTTCAGGTTTACTGTATCCCTTGCACCTTCTTATTGACGATGAAACACAGAGTTTGCATCCGAAATTAATACAAAAGGCACAATGCCGACTTAAGTACAAGAGGACTGACACTCTAACTTTCTATGATTTGAACCGCTCCTGTGAGTCCAGTTCTAGATTCCGATGAATTACTTAAAGTTTACTGTATCCCTTCGACTTTCTTATTGACGATGAAACACAGAAATTGCATCCGAATTTAATACAAAAGGCACAATGGCGACTTAAGTACAAGAGGACTGACACTCTCACTTTCTATGATTTGAACCTCTCCTGTGACTCCAGTTTTAGATTCCGATGCTTCACTTCAGGTTTACTGTATCCTTTGGACCTTCTTATTGACGATGAAACACAGAAATTGCATCGGAATTAAATTCAAAAGGCACAATGCCGACCTATGTAGAAGAGAACTGACACTCTCACTTTCTATGATTTGAACCTCTCCAGTGAGTCCAGTTTTAGATTCCGATGCTTCACTTCAGGTTTACTGTATACCTTGCACCTTCTTATTGACGATGAAACACAGAGTTTGCATCCGAATTTAATACAAAAGGCACAATGCCGACTTAAATACAAGAGGACTGACACTCTAACTTTCTATGATTAGAACCTCTCCTGTGAGTCCTGTTTTAGATTCCGATGCTGCACTTCAGGTATACTGTATCCCTTGGACCTTCTTATTGACAATGAAACACAGAATCAGCATCGGAATTAAATTCAAAAGGCACAATGCCGACTTAAGTAAAAGTGGACTGACACTCTAACTTTCTATGATTTGAACCTCTGCTGTGAGGCCAGTTTTAGATTCCGATGCTTCACTTCAGGTTTACTGTATCCCTTGGACCTTCTTATTGACGATGAAACAAAGAAATTGCATCCGAATTTAATACAAGTGGCACAATGTCGACTTAAGTACAAGAGGACTGACACTCTCACTTTCTATGATTTGTACCTCTCCTGTGAGTCCAGTTTTAGATTCCGATGCTTCACTTCAGGTTTACTGTATACCTTGCACCTTCATATTGACGATGAAACACAGAGTTTGCATCACAATTTAATACAAAAGGCACAATGCCGATTTAAATACAAGAGGACTGACACTCTAACTTTCTATGATTTGAACATCTCCTGTGAGTCCAGTTTTGGATTCCGATGCTTCAATTCAGGTTTACTGTATCCCTAGGACCTTCTTATTGACGATGAAACACAGAAATTGCATCCGAATTAAATACAAAAGGCACAATGGCGACTTAAGTACAAGAGGACTGACACTCTCACTTTCTGTGATTTGAACCTCTCCGGTGAGTCCAGTTTTAGATTCCGATGCTTCACTTCAGGTTTACTGTATACCTTGCACCTTCTTATTGACGATGAAACACAGAAATTGCATCCGAATGTAATACAAAAGGCACAATGCCGACTTAAGTACAAGAGGAATGACTTTCTAACTTTCTATGATTAGAACCTCTCCTGTGAGTCCACTTTTAGATTCCGATGCTTCACTTCAGGTTTACTGTATCCCTTGGATCTTCTTATTGACAATGAAACACAGATATAGCATCGGAATTTAATTCAAAAGGCACAATGCCGACTTAAGTAAAAGAGGACTGACACTCTCACTTTCTATGATTTGAACCTCTCCTGTAAGTCCAGTTTTAGATTCCGATGCTTCACTTCAGGTTTACTGTATCCCTTGGACCTTCTTATTGACGATGAAACACAGATATTGCATCCGAATTTAATACAAATGGCACAATGGCGACTTAAGTACAAGAGGACTGACACTCTCACTTTCTATGATTTGAACCTCTCCTGTGACTCCAGTTTTAGATTCCGATGCTTCACTTCAGGTTTACTGTATACCTTGCACCTTCTTATTGACGATGAAATACAGAGTTTTCATCCGAATTTAATACAAAAGGCACAATGCCGACTTAAATACAAGAGGACTGACACTCTAACTTTCTCTGATTTGAACCTCTCCTGTGAGTCAACATTTGGCTTCCGATGCTTCACTTCAGGTTTACTGTATCCCTTGGACCTTCTTATTGACGATGTAACACAGAATTTGCACCCGAATTCAATACAAAAGGCACAATACCGAATCAAGTACAAGAGGAGTGACACTCTAACTTTCTATGATTTGAACCTCTCCTGTGAGTCCAGTTTTAAATTCCGATGCTTCACTTCAGGTTTATTGTATCCCTTGGACCTTCTTATTGACGATGAAACACATAAATTGCATCCAAATTTAATACAAATGTCACAATGCCGACTTAAGTACAAGAGTACTGACACTCTCACTTTCTATGATTTGAATCTTTCCTGTGAGTCAAGTTTTAGATTCCGATGCTTCACTTCAGGTTTACTGTATCCCTTGCACCTATTTATTGACGATGAAACACAGAGTTTGCATCCGAAATTAATACAAAAGGCACAATGCCGACTTAAGTACAAGAGGACTGACACTCTAACTTTCTATGATTTGAACCGCTCCTGTGAGTCCAGTTTTAGATTCCGATGATTTACTTAAAGTTTACTGTATCCCTTCGACTTTCTTATTGACGATGAAACACAGAAATTGCATCCGAATTTAATACAAAAGGCACAATACCGAATTAGGTACAAGAGGAGAGATACTCTAACTTTCTATGATTTGAATCTCTCCTGTGAGTCCAGTTTTAGATTCCGATGCTTCACTTCAGTTTTACTGTATCCTTTGGACCTTCTTATTGACGATGAAACACAGAAATTGCATCGGAATTAAATTCAAAAGGCACAATGCCGACCTATGTAGAAGAGAACTGACACTCTCACTTTCTATGATTTGAACCTCTCCAGTGAGTCCAGTTTTAGATTCCGATGCTTCACTTCAGGTTTACTGTATACCTTGCACCTTCTTATTGACGATGAAACACAGAGTTTGCATCCGAATTTAATACAAAAGGCACAATGCCGACTTAAATACAAGAGGACTGACACTCTAACTTTCTATGATTAGAACCTCTCCTGTGAGTCCTGTTTTAGATTCCGATGCTTCAGTTCAGGTATACTGTTCCCTTGGACCTTCTCATTGACAATGAAACACAGAAATAGCATCGGAATTAAATTCAAAAGGCACAATGCCGACTTAAGTAAAAGTGGACTGACACTCTAACTTTCTATGATTTGAACCTCTGCTGTGAGGCCAGTTTTAGATTCCGATGCTTCACTTCAGGTTTACTGTATCCCTTGGACCTTCTTATTGACGATGAAACAAAGAAATTGCATCCGAATTTAATACAAATGGCACAATGTCGACTTAAGTACAAGAGGACTGACACTCTGACTTTCTACGATTTGTACCTCTCCTGTGAGTCCTGTTTTAGATTCCGATGCTTCACTTCAGGTTTACTGTATACCTTGCACCTTCATATTGACGATGAAACACAGAGTTTGCATCAGAATTTAATACAAAAGGCACAATGCCGACTTAAATACAAGAGGACTGACACTCTAACTTTCTATGATTTGAACATCTCCTGTGAGTCCAGTTTTGGATTCCGATGCTTCAATTCAGGTTTACTGTATCCCTAGGACCTTCTTATTGACGATGAAACACAGAAATTGCATCCGAAATAAATATAATAGGCACAATGGCGACTTAAGTACAAGAGGACTGACACTCTCACTTTCTATGATTTGAACCTCTCCGGTGAGTCCAGTTTTAGATTCCGATGCTTCACTTCAGGTTTACTGTATACCTTGCACCTTCTTATTGACGATGAAACACAGAAATTGCATCCGAATGTAATACAAAAGGCACAATGCCGACTTAAGTACAAGAGGAATGACATTCTAACTTTCTATGATTAGAATCTCTCCTGTGAGTCCACTTTTAGATTCCGATGCTTCACTTCAGGTTTACTGTATCCCTTGGATCTTCTTATTGACAATGAAACACAGATATAGCATCGGAATTTAATTCAAAAGGCACAATGCCGACTTAAGTAAAAGAGGACTGACACTCTCACTTTCTATGATTTGAACCTCTCCTGTTAGTCCAGTTTTAGATTCCGATGCTTCACTTCAGGTTTACTGTATCCCTTGGACCTTCTTATTGACGATGAAACACAGATACTGCATCCGAATTTAATACAAATGGCACAATGGCGACATAAGTACAAGAGGACTGACATTCTAACTTTCTATGATATGAACCTCTCCTGTGAGCCCAGTTTTAGATTCCGATGCGTCACTTCAGGTTTACTGTATCCCTTGGACCTTCTTATTGACAATGAAACACAGAAATAGCATCGGAATTAAATTCAAAAGGCACAATGCCGACTTGGGTACAAGAGGACTGACACTCTAACTTTCTATGATTTGAACCTCTCCTATGAGTCCAGTTTTAGGTTCCGATGCTTCACTTCAGGTTTACTGTATACCTTGGACCTTCTTATTGACGATGAAACACAGAATTTGCATCCGAATTTAATACAAAAGGCACAATGGCGACTTAAGTACAAGAGGACTGACACTCTCACTTTCTATCATTTGAACCTCTCCTGTGAGTCCAGTTTTAGATTCCGATGCTTCACTTCAGGTTTACAGTATCCCTTGGACCTTCATTTTGACGATGAAACACAGAAATTGCATCCGAATTTAATACAAATGGCACAATGCCAACTTAAGTACAAGAGGACAGACACTCTCACTTTCTACGATTCGAACCTCTCCTGTGAGGCCAGATTGAGATTCCGATGCTTCACTCCAGGTTTACTGTACACCTTGCACCTTCTTATTGACGTTGAAACGCAGAAATTGCATCGGATTTAAATTCAAAACGCACAATGCCGACTTAAGTAGAAGAGGACTGACACTCTCCCTTTCTATGATTTGAACCTCTCCTGTGAGTCCAGTTTTAGACTCCGATACTTCACTTCAGGTTTACTGTATCCCTTGGACCTTCTTATTGACGATGAAACACAGAAATTGCATCGGAATTAAATTCAAAAGGCACAATGCCGGCTTAAGTACAAGAGGACTGACAATCTAACTTTCTATGATTTGAACCTCTCCTGTGAGTCCGGTTTTAGATTCCGATGCATCACTTCAGGTTTACTGTATCCCTTGTCCCTTCTTATTGACGATGAAACACAGAGTTTGCATCCGAATTTAATACAAAAGGCACAATGCCGACTAAAGTACAAGAGGACATACACTCTAACTTTCTATGATTTGAACCAGTCCTGTGAGTACAGTTTTGGATTCCGATGCTTCACTTCAGGTTTGCTGTATCCCTTGGACCTTCTTATTGACGATGAAACACAGAAATTGCATCCGAATTTAATACAAAAGGCACAATGGCGACTTAAGTACAAGAGGACTGACACTCTCACTTTCTATGATTTGAACCTCTCCTGTGAGTCCAGTTTTAGATTCCGATGCTTCCCCTCAGGTTTACTGCATCCCTTGGACCTTCATATTGACGATGAAACACAGAAATTGCATCCGAATTTAATACAAATGGCGCAATGCTGACTTAAGTACAAGAGGGCTGACACTCTCACCTTCTATGATTCGAACCTCTCCTGTGAGGTCAGATTTAGATTCCGATGCATCACTTCAGGTTTACTGTATCCCTTGGACCTTCTTATTGACGATGAAACACAGAAATTGCATCGGAATTAAATTCAAAAGGCACAATGCCGACCTAAGTAGAAGAGAACTGACACTCTCACTTTCTATGATTTGAACCTCTTCTGTGAGTCCAGTTTTAGATTCCGATGCTTCACCTCAGGTTTACAGTATCCCTTGGACCTTCTTATTGACAATGAAACACAGAAATTGCTTCCGAATTTAATACAAATGGCACAATGCCGACTTAAGTACAAGAGGACAGAGACTCTCACTTTCTATGATTCGAACCTCTCCTGTGAGGTCAGACTTAGATTCCGATGCTTCACTCCAGGTTTACTGTACACCTTGCACCTTCTTATTGATGATGAAACACAGAAATTGCATCGGATTTAAATTCAAAACGTACAATGCCGACTTAAGTAGAAGAGGACTGACACTCTCACTTTCTATGATTTGAACCTCTCCTGTGAGTCCAGTTTTAGATTCCGATGCTTCACTTCAGGTTTACTGTATCCCTTGGACCTTCTTATTGACGATGAAACACAGAAAGTGCATCCGAATTTAATACAAAAGGCACAATGCCGACTTAAGTACAAGAGGACAGACACTCTAACTTTCTATGATTTGAACCTGTCCTGTGAGTCCAGTTTTGGATTCCGATGCTTCACTTCAGGTTTACTGTATCCCTTGGACCTTCTTATTGACGATGAAACACAGAAATTGCATCGGAATTTAATTCAAAAAGCACAGTGCCGGCCGAAGTACAAGAAGACTGACAATCTAACTTTCTATGATTTGAACCTCTCCTGTGAGTCCGGTTTTATATTCCGATGCATCACTTCAGGTTTACTGTATCCCTTGGACCTTCTAATTGACGATGAAACACAGAGTTTGCATCCGAATTTAATACAAAAGGCACAATGCCGACTTAAGTACAACAGGACAGACACTCTAACTTTCTATGATTTGAACCTGTCCTGTGAGTTCAGTTTTGGATTCCGATGCTTCACTTCAGGTTTACTGTATCCCTTGGACCTTCTTATTGACGATGAAACACAGAAAGTGCATCCGAATTTAATACAAAAGGCACAATGCCGACTTAAGTACAAGAGGACAGACACTCTAACTTTCTATGATTTGAACCTGTCCTGTGAGTCCAGTTTTGGATTCCGATGCTTCACTTCAGGTTTACTGTATCCCTTGGACCTTCTTATTGACGATGAAACACAGAAATTGCATCCGAATTTAATACAAAAGGCACAATGGCGACTTAAGTACAAGAGGACTCACACTCTCACTTTCTATGATTTGAACCTCTCCTGTGAGTCCAGTTTTAGATTCCGATGCTTCCCCTCAGGTTTACTGCATCCCTTGGACCTTCTTATTGACGATGAAACACAGAAATTGCATCCGAATTTAATACAAATGGCACAATGCCGACTTAAGTACAAGAGGACAGACACTCTCACTTTCTATGATTCGAACCTCTCCTGTGAGGTCAGATTTAGATTCCGATGCTTCACTCCAGGTTTACTGTACACCTTGCACCTTCTTATTGATGATGAAACACAGAAATTGCATCGGAATTAAATTCAAAAGGCACAATGCCGTCTTAAGTACAAGAGGACTGACACTCTCACTTTCTATGATTTAACCCACTCCTGTGAGTCCAGTTTTAGATTCCGATGCTTCACTTCAGGTTTACTGTATCCCTTGGACTTTCTAATTGACGATGAAACACAGAGTTTGCATCCGAATTTAACACAAAAGGTACAATACCGACTTAAGTACAAGAGGACAGACACTCTCACTTTCTATGATTCGAACCTCTCCTGTGAGGTCAGATTTAGATTCCGATGCTTCACTCCAGGTTTACTGTACACCTTGCACCTTCTTATTGACGATGAAACACAGAAATTTCATCGGATTTAAATTCAAAATGCACAATGCCGACTTAAGTAGAAGGGAACTGACACTCTCACTTTCTATGATTTGAACCTCTCCTGTGAGTCCAGTTTTAGATTCCGATGCTTCACTTCACGTTTCCTGTATCCCTTGGACCTTCTTATTGACGATGAAACACAGAAATTGCATCGGAATTAAATTCAAAAGGCACAATGCCGGCCTAAGTACAAGAGGACTGACACTCTCACTTTCTATGATTTGAACCTCTCCTGTGAGTCCAGTTTTGGATTCCGATGCTTCAGTTCAGGTTTACTGTATCCCTTGGACCTTCTTATTGACAATGAAACACAGAAATAGCATCGGAATTAAATTCAAAAGGCACAATGCCGACTTAAATACAAGAGGACTAACACTCTAACTTTCTATGATTTGAACGTCTCCTGTGAGTCTAGTTTTGGATTCCGATGCTTCACTTCAGGTTTACTGTATCCCTTGGACCTTCTTATTGACGATGTAACACAGAAATTGCATCCGAATCTAATACAAATGCCACAATGCCGTCTTAAGTACAAGAGGACTGACACTCTAACTTTCTATGATTTGAACCTCTCCTGTGAGTCCAGTTTTAGATTCCGATGCTTCACTTCAGGTTTATTGTATCCCTTGGCCCTTCTTATTGACGATGAAACACATAAATTGCATCCAAATTTAATACAAATGCCACAATGACGACTTAAGTACATGAGGACTGACACTCTCACTTTCTATGATTTGAACCTTTCCTGTGAGTCAAGTTTTTGATTCCGATGCTTCACTTCAGGTTTACTGTACCCCTTGGACCTTCTTATTGACGATGAAACCCAGAAATTGCACCCGAATTTAATACAAATGGCACAATGCCGACTTAAGTACAAGAGGACTGACACTCTCACTTTCTATGATTTGAACCTCTCCTGTGAGTCCAGTTTTAGATTCCGATGCTTCACTTCAGGTTTACTGTATCCCTTGGACCTTCTTATTGACGATGAAACACAGAAATTGCATCGGAATTAAATTCAAAACGCACAATGCCGACTTAAGTAAAAGAGGACTGACACTCTCACATTCTTTGATTTGAACCTCTCCTGTGAGTCCAGTTTTAGATTACGATGCTTCACTCCAGGTTTACTGTATACCTTGGACCTTCTTATTGACGATGAAACACAGAAATTGCATCTGAATTAAATTCAAAAATCACAATGTCGACTTACGTACAAGATGACTGACACTCTAACTTTCTATGATTTGAACTCCTCCTGTGAGTCCAGTTTTAGATTCCGATGCTTCACTTCAGGTTTACTGTATCCCTTGCACCTTCTTATTGACGATGAAACACAGACTCTGCATCCGAAATTAATACAAAAGGCACAATGCCGACTTTAGTACAAGAGGACTGACACTCTAACTTTCTAAGATTTGAACCTCTCCTGTGAGTCCAGTTTTAGATTCCGATGATTTACTTAAAGTTTACTGTATCCCTAGGACTTTCTTATTGACGATGAAACACAGAAATTGCATCCGAAGTTAATACAAAAGGCACAATACCGAATTAGGTACAAGAGGAGAGACACTCTAACTTTCTATGATTTGAATCTCTTCTGTGAGTCCAGTTTTAGATTCCGATGCTTCACTTCAGTTTTACTGTATCCTTTGGACCTTCTTATTGACGATGAAACACAGAAATTGCATCGGAATTAAATTCAAAAGGCACAATGCCGACCTAAGTAGAAGAGAACTGACACTCTCACTTTCTATGATTTGAATCTCTCCAGTGAGTCCAGTTTTAGATTCCGATGCTTCACTTCAGGTTTACTGTATACCTTGCACCTTCTTATTGAAGATGAAACACAGAGTTTGTTTCCGAATTTAATACAAAAGGCACAATACCGACTTAAATACAAGAGGACTGACACTCTAACTTTCTATGATTAGAACCTCTCCTGTGAGTCCTGTTTTGGATTCCGATGCTTCACTTCAGGTTTACTGTATCCCTTGGACCTTCTTATTGACAATGAAACACAGAAATAGCATCGGAATTAAATTCAAAAGAGACAATGCCGACTTAAGTAAAAGTGGACTGACACTCTAACTTTCTATGATTTGAACCTCTACTGTGAGGCCAGTTTAAGATTCCGATGCTTCACTTCAGGTTTACTGTATCCCTTGGACCTTCTTATTGACGATGAAACACAGAAATTGCATCCGAATTTAATACAAAAGGCACAATGTCGACTTAAGTACAAGCGGACTGACACTCTCACTTTCTATGATCTGAACCTCTCCTGTGAGTCCAGTTTTAGATTCCGATGCTTCACTACAGGTTTACTGTATACCTTGCACCTTCTTATTGACGATGAAACACAGAAATTGCATCGGAATTAAATTTAAAACGCACAATGCCGACTTAAGTAAAAGAGGACTGACACTCTCACTTTCTATGATTTGAAACTCTCCTGTGAGTCCAGTCTTAGATTACGATGCTTCACTCCAGGTTTACTGTATACCTTGGACCTTCTTATTGACGATGAAACACAGAAATTGCATCTGAATTAAATTCAAAAATCACAATGTCGACTTACGTACAAGATGACTGACACTCTAACTTTCTATGTTTTGAACTCCTTCTGTGAGTCCAGTTTTAGATTCCGATGCTTCACTTCAGGTTTACTGTATCCCTTGCACCTTCTTATTGACGATGAAACACAGAGTCTGCATCCGAAATTAATACAAAAGGCACAATGCCGAATTTAGTACAAGAGGACTGACACTCTAACTTTCTATGATTTGAACCTCTCCTGTGAGTCCAGTTTTAGATTCCGATGATTTACTTAAAGTTTACTGTACCCCTAGGACTTCCTTATTGACGATGAAACACAGAAATTGCATCCGAATTTAATACAAAAGGCACAATACCGAATTAGGTACAAGAGGAGAGACACTCTAACTTTCTATGATTTGAATCTCTCCTGTGAGTCCAGTTTTAGATTCCGATGCTTAACTTCAGTTTTACTGTATCCTTTGGACCTTCTTATTGACGATGAAACACAGAAATTGCATCGGAATTAAATTCAAAAGGCACAATGCCGACCTAAGTAGAAGAGAACTGACACTCTCACTTTCTATGATTTGAACCTCTCCAGTGAGTCCAGTTTTAGATTCCGATGCTTCACTTCAGGTTTACTGTATACCTTGCACCTTCTTATTGAAGATGAAACACAGAGTTTGCATCCGAATTTAATACAAAAGGCACAATGCCGACTTAAATACAAGAGGACTGACACTCTAACTTTCTATGATTAGAACCTCTCCTGTGAGTCCTGTTTTGGATTCCGATGCTTCACTTCAGGTTTACTGTATCCCTTGGACCTTCTTATTGACAATGAAACACAGAAATAGCATCGGAATTAAATTCAAAAGAGACAATGCCGACTTAAGAGAAAGTGGACTGACACTCTAACTTTCTATGATTTGAACCTCTACTGTGAGGCCAGTTTAAGATTCCGATGTTTCACTTCAGGTTTACTGTATCCCTTGGACCTTCTTATTGACGATGAAACACAGAAATTGCATCCAAATTTAATACAAATGGCACAATGTCGACTTAAGTACAAGAGGACTGACACTCTCACTTTCTATGATTTGAACCTCTCCTGTGAGTCCAGTTTTAGATTCCGATGCTTCACTACAGGTTTACTGTATACCTTGCACCTTCTTATTGACGATGAAACACAGAGTTTGCATCCGAATTTAATACAAGAGGCACAATGGCGACTTAAGTACAAGAGGACTGACACTCTCACTTTCTATGATTTGAACCTCTCCGGAGAGTCCAGTTTTAGATTCCGATGCTTCACTTCAGGTTTACTGTATACCTTGCACCTTCTTACTGACGATGAAACACAGAATTTTCATCCGAATGTAATACAAAAGGCACAATGCCGACTTAAGTACAAGTGGAATGACATTCTAAGTTTTTATGATTAGAACCTCTCCTATGAGTCCACTTTTAGATTCCGATGCTTCACCTCAGGTTTACTGTATCCCTTGGACCTTCTTATTGACAATGAAACACAGAAATAGCATCGGAATTAAATTCAAAAGGCACAATGCCGACTTAAGTAAAAGAGGACTGACACTCTCACTTTCTATGATTTGAACCTCTCCAGTGAGTCCAGTTTTAGATTCCGATGCCTCACTTCAGGTTTACTGTATACCTTGCACCTTCTTATTGGAGATGAAACACAGAGTTTGCATCCGAATTTAATACAAAAGGCACAATGCCGACTTAAATACAAGAGGATTGACACTCTAACTTTCTATGATTAGAACCTCTCCTGTGAGTCCTGTTTTGGATTCCGATGCTTCACTTCAGGTTTACTGTATCCCTTGGACCTTCTTATTGACAATGAAACACAGAAATAGCATCGGAATTAAATTCAAAAGAGACAATGCCGACTTAAGTAAAAGTGGACTGACACTCTAACTTTCTATGATTTGAACCTCTACTGTGAGGCCAGTTTAAGATTCCGATGTTTCACTTCAGGTTTACTGTATCCCTTGGACTTTCTTATTGACGATGAAACACAGAAATTGCATCCGAATTTAATACAAATGGCACAATGTCGACTTAAGTACAAGAGGACTGACACTCTCACTTTCTATGATTTGAACCTCTCCTGTGAGTCCAGTTTTAGATTCCGATGCTTCACTACAGGTTTACTGTATACCTTGCACCTTCTTATTGACGATGAAACACAGAGTTTGCATCCGAATTTAATACGAGAGGCACAATGACGACTTAAGTACAAGAGGACTGACACTCTCACTTTCTATGATTTGAACCTCTCCGGAGAGTCCAGTTTTAGATTCCGATGCTTCACTTCAGGTTTACTGTATACCTTGCACCTTCTTATTGACGATGAAACACAGAATTTTCATCCGAATGTAATACAAAAGGCACAATGCCGACTTAAGTACAAGTGGAATGACATTCTAAGTTTCTATGATTAGAACCTCTCCTATGAGTCCACTTTTAGATTCCGATGCTTCACCTCAGGTTTACTGTATCCCTTGGACCTTCTTATTGACAATGAAACACAGAAATAGCATCGGAATTAAATTCAAAAGGCACAATGCCGACTTAAGTAGAAGAGGACTGACACTCTCACTTTCTATGATTTGAATCTCTCCTGTGAGTCCAGTTTTAGATTCCGATGCTTCACTTCAGGTTTACTGTATCCCTTGGACCTTCTTATTGACGATGGAACACTGAAATTGCATCGGAATTAAATTCAAAAGGCACAATGCCGGCCTTAGTACAAGAAGACTGACAATCTAACTTTCTATGATTTGAACCTCTCCTGTGAGTCCGGTTTTATATTCCGATGCATCACTTCAGGTTTACTGTATCCCTTGGACCTCCTTATTGACGATGAAACACAGAGTTTGCATCCGAATTTAATACAAAAGGCACAATGCCGACTTAAGTACAAGAGGTCTGACATTCTAACTTTCTATGATTTGAACCTCTCCTATGAGTCCAGTTTTAGAGTCCGATGCTTCCCCTCAGGTTTACTGCATCCCTTGGACCTTCTTATTGACGATGAAACACAGAAATTGCATCCGAATTTAATACAAATGGCGCAATGCCGACTTAAGTACAAGAGGGCTGACACTCTCACTTTCTATGATTCGAACCTCTCCTGTGAGGTCAGATTTAGATTCCGATTCTTCACTTCAGGTTTACTGTATCCCTCGGACCTTCTTATTGACGATGAAACACAGAAATTGCATCGGAATTAAATTCAAAAGGCACAATGCCGACCTAAGTAGAAGAGAACTGACACTCTCACTTTCTATGATTTGAACCTCTCCTGTGAGTCCAGTTTTAGATTCCGATGCTTCACTTAAGATTTACAGTATCCCTTGCACCTTCTTATTGACGATGAAACACAGAAATTGCATCCGAATTTAATACAAATGGCACAATGCCGACTTAATTACAAGAGGACAGACACTCTCACTTTCTATGATTCGAACCTCTCCTGTGAGGTCAGATTTAGATTCCGATGCTTCACTCCAGGTTTACTGTACACCTTGCACCTTCTTATTGATGATGAAACACAGAAATTGCATCGGAATTAAATTCAAAAGGCACAATGCCGTCTAAAGTACAAGAGGACTGACACTCTCACTTTCTATGATTTGACCCTCTCCTGTGAGTCCAGTTTTAGATTCCGATGCTTCACTTCAGGTTTACTGTATCCCTTGGACCTTATAATTGACGATGAAACACAGAGTTTGCATCCGAATTTAACACAAAAGGTACAATACCGACTTAAGTAAAAGAGGACAGACACTCTCACTTTCTATGATTCGAACCTCTCCTGTGAGGTCAGATTTAGATTCCGATGCTTCACTCCAGGTTTACTGTACACCTTGCACCTTCTTATTGACGATGAAACACAGAAATTGCATCGGATTTAAATTCAAAACGCACAATGCCGACTTAAGTAGAAGAGGACTGACACTCTCACTTCCTATGATTTGAACCTCTCCTGTGAGTCCAGTTTTAGATTCCGATGCTTCACTTCAGGTTTACTGTATCCCTTGGACCTTCTTATTGACGATGAAACACAGAGTTTGCATCCGAATTTAATACAAAAGGCACAATGCCGACTTAAGTACAACAGGACAGACACTCTAACTTTCTAAGATTTGAACCTGTCCTGTGAGTCCAGTTTTGGATTCCGATGCTTCACTTCAGGTTTACTGTATCCCTTGGACCTTCTTATTGACGACGAAACACAGAAGATGCATCCGAATTTAATACAAAAGGCACAATGGCGACTTAAGTACAAGAGGACTGACACTCTCACTCTCTATGATTTGAACCTATCCTGTGACTCCAGTTTTAGATTCCGATGCTTCCCCTCAGGTTTACTGCATCCCTTGGACCTTCTTATTGACGATGAAACATAGAAATTGCATCCGAATTTAATACAAATGGCGCAATGCCGACTTAAGTACAAGAGGGCTGACACTCTCACTTTCTATGATTCGAACCTCTCCTGTGAGGTCAGATTTAGATTCCGATGCTTCACTTCAGGTTTACTGTATCCCTTGGACCTTCTTATTGACGATGAAACACAGAAATTGCATCGGAATTAAATTCAAAAGGCACAATGCCGACCTAAGTAGAAGAGAACTGACACTCTCACTTTCTATGATTTGAACCTCTCCTGTGAGTCCAGTTTTAGATTCCGATGCTTCACTTCAGGTTTACTGTATCCCTTGGACCTTCTTATTGACAATGAAACACAGAAATAGCATCGGAATTAAATTCAAAAGGCACAATGCCGACTTAATTAAAAGAGGACTGACACTCTAACTTTCTATGATTTGAAACTCTCCTGCGAGTCCAGTATTAGATTCCGAAGCTTCACTTCAGGTTTACTGTATACCTTGCACCTTCTTATTGACGATGAAATACAGAGTTTGCATCCGAATTTAATACAAAAGGCACAATGCCGACTTAAATACAAGAGGACTAACACACTAACATTCTATGATTTGAACCTCTCCTGTGAGTCCAGTTTTGGATTCCGATGCTTCACTTCAGGTTTACTGTATACCTTGGACCTTGTTATTGACGATGTAACAAAAAAATTGCATCCGAATTTCATACAAATGCCACAATGCCGACTTAAGTACAAGAGGACTGACACTCTCACTTTCTATGATTTGAACCTCTCCAGTGAGTCCAGTTTTAGATTCCGATGCTTCTCTTCAGGTGTACTGTATACCTTGCACCTTCTTATTGACGATGAAACACAGATATTGCATCCGAATTCAATACAAAAGGCACAATGCCGACTTAAGTACAAGAGGACTGACATTCTAACTTTCTATGATTTGAACCTCTCCTGTGAGTCCAGTTTTAGTGTCCAATGCTTCACTTCAGGTTTACTGTACCCCTTGGACCTTCTTATTGACGATGACACACAGAAATTGCACCCGAATTTAATACAAAAGGCACAATACCGAATCAAGTACAAGAAGAGTGACACTCTAACATTCTATGATTTGAACCTCTCCTGTGAGTCCAGTTTTGGATTCCGATGCTTCACTTCAGGTTTACTGTATACCTTGGACCTTGCTACTGACGATGTAACAAAGAAATTGCATCCGAATCTAATACAAATGCCACAATGCCGACTTAAGTACATGAGGACTGACACTCTCACTTTCTATGATTCTAACCTTTCCTGTGAGTCAAGTTTGTGATTCCGATGCTTCACTTCAGGTTTACTGTACCCCTTGGACCTTCTTATTGACGATGAAACCCAGAAATTGCATCAGAAATTAATACAAATGGCACAATGCCGACTTAAGTACAAGAGGACTGACACTCTAACTTTCTATGATTTGAACCTCTCCTGTGAGTCCAGTTTTAGATTCCGATGCTTCACTTCAGGTTTACTGTATCCCTTGGACCTTCTTATTGACGATAAAACACAGAAATTGCATCGGAATTAAATTCAAAACGCACAATGCCGAATTAAGTAAAAGAGGACTGACACTCTCACTTTCTATGATTTGAACCTCTCCTGTGAGTCCAGTCTTAGTTTACGATGCTTCACTCCAGGTTTACTGTATACCTTGGACCTTCTTATTGACGATGAAACACAGAAATTGCATCTGAACTAAATTCAAAAATCACAATGTCGCCTGAAGTACAAGATGACTGACACTCTAACTTTCTATGATTTGAACTCCTTCTGTGAGTCCAGTTTTAGATTCCGATGCTTCAATTCAGGTTTACTGTATTCCTTGCACCTTCTTATTGACGATGAAACACAGAGTTTGCATCCGAAATTAATACAAAAGGCACAATGCCGACTTTAGTACAAGAGGACTGACACTCTAACTTTCTATGATTTGAACCTCTCCTGTGAGTCCAGTTTTAGATTCCGATGATTTACTTAAAGTTTACTGTATCCCTTGGACTTTCTTATTGACGATGAAACACAGAAATTGCATCCGAATTTAATACAAAAGGCACAATACCGAATTAGGTACAAGAGGAGAGACACTCTAATTTTCTATGATTTGAATCTCTCCTGTGAGTCCAGTATTAGATTCCGATGCATCACTTCAGTTTTACTGTATCCTTTGGACCTTCTTATTGACGATGAAACACAGAAATTTCATCGGAATTAAATTCATAAGGCACAATGCCGATCTATGTAGAAGAGAACTGACACTCTCACTTTCTATGATTTGAACCTCTCCAGTGAGTCCAGTTTTAGATTCCGATGCTTCACTTCAGGTTTACTGTATCCCTTGGACCTTCTTATTGACAATGAAACACAGAAATAGCATCGGAATTAAATTCAAAAGGCACAATGCCGACTTAAGTAAAAGTGGACTGACACTCTAACTTTCTATGATTTGAACCTCTACTGTGAGGCCAGTTTAAGATTCCGATGCTTCACTTCAGGTTTACTGTATCCCTTGGACCTTCTTATTGATGATGAAACACAGAAATTGCATCCGAATTTAATACAAATGGCACAATGTCGACTTAAGTACAAGAGGACTGACACTCTCACTTTCTATGATTTGAACCTCTCCTGTGGGGCCAGTTTTAGATTCCGATGCTTCACTTCAGGTTTACTGTATACCTTGCACCTTCTTATTGACGATGAAACACAGAGTTTGCATCCGAATTTAATACAAAAGGCACAATGCCGACTTAAATACAAGAGGACTGACACTCTAAATTTCTATTATTTGAACATCTCCTGTGAGTCCAGTTTTGGATTCCGATGCTTCACTTCAGGTTTACTGTATCACTTGGACCTTCTTATTGACGATGAAACACAGAAATTGCATCCGAATTTAATACAAAAGGCACAATGGCGACTTAAGTACAAGAGGACTGACACCCTCACTTTCTACGATTTGAACCTCTCCGGTGAGTCCAGTTTTAGATTCCGATGCTTCACTTCATGTTTACTGTATACCTTGCACCTTCTTATTGACGATGAAACACAGAAATTGCATCCGAATGTAATACAAAAGGCACAATGCCGACTTAAGTACAAGAGGAATGACATTCTAACTTTCTATGATTAGAACCTCTCCTATGAGTCCACTTTTAGATTCCGATGCTTCACTTCAGGTTTACTGTATCCCTTGGACCTTCTTACTGACAATGAAACACAGAAATAGCATCGGAATTAAATTCAAAAGGCACAATGCCGACTTAAGTAAAAGAGGACTGACACTCTCACTTTCTATGATTTGAACCTCTCCTGTGAGTCCAGTTTTAGATTCCGATGCTTCACTTCAGGTTTATTGTATCCCTTGGACCTTCTTATTGACGATGAAACACAGATATTGCATCCGAATTTAATACAAATGGCACAATGTCGACTTAAGTACAAGAGGACTGACACTCTCACTTTCTATGATTTGAACCTCTCCTGTGAGTCCAGTTTTAGATTCCGATGCTTCACTTCAGGTTTACTGTATACCTTGCGCCTTCTTATTGACGATGAAACACAGGAATTGCATCCGAATTTAATACAAAAGGCACAATGCCGACTTAAGTACAAGAGGACTGACATTCTAACTTTCTATGATTTGAACCTCTCATGTGAGCCCAGTTTTAGATTCCGATGCGTCACTTCAGGTTTACTGTATCCCTTGGACCGTCTTATAGACAGTGAAACACAGAAATAGCATCGGAATTAAATTCAAAAGGCACAATGCCGACTTGGGTATAAGAGGACTGACACTCTAACTTTCTATGATTTGAACCTCTCCTGTGAGTCCAGTTTTAGATTCCGATGCTTCACTTCAGGTTTACTGTATCCCTTGGACCTTCTTATTGACGATGAAACACAGAAATTTCATCCGAATTTAATACAAAAGGAACAATGCCGACTTAAGTACAAGAGGACTGACACTCTCACTTTCTATCATTTAAACCTCTCCTGTGAGTCCAGTTTTAGATTCCGATGCTTCACTTCAGGTTTACAGTATCCCTTGGACCTTCTTATTGTCGATGAAACACAGAAATAGCATCCGAATTTAATACAAATGGCACAATGCCGACTTAAGTACAAGAGGACAGACACTCTCACTTTCTATGATTCCAAACTCTCCTGTGAGGTCAGATTTAGATTCCGATGCTTCACTCCAGGTTTACTGTACACCTTGCACCTTCTTATTGATGATGAAACACAGAAATTGCATCGGAATTAAATTCAGAATGCACAATGCCGTCTTAAGTACAAGAGGACTGACACTCTCACTTTCAATGATTTGACCCTCTCCTGTGAGTCCAGTTTTAGATTCCGATGCTTCACTTCAGGTTTACTGTATCCCTTGGACCTTCTAATTGACGATGAAACACAGAGTTTGCATCCGAATTTAACACAAAAGGTACAATACCGACTTAAGTACAAGAGGACAGACACTCTCACTTTCTATGATACGAACTTCTCCTGTGAGGTCAGATTTAGATTCCGATGCTTCACTCCAGGTTTACTGTACACCTTACACCTTCTTATTGACGATGAAACACAGAAATTGGATCGGATTTAAATTCAAAACGCTCAATGCCGACTTAAGTAGAAGAGGACTGACACTCTCACTTTCTATAATTTGTACCTGTCCTGTGAGTCCAGTTTTGGATTCCGATGATTCACTTCAGGTTTACTGTATCCCTTGGACCTTCTTATTGACGATGAAACACAGAAATTGCATCCGAATTTAATACAAAAGGCACAATGGCGACTTAAGTACAAGAGGACTGACACTCTCACTTTCTATGATTTGAACCTCTCCTGTGAGTCCAGTTTTAGATTCCGATGCTTCCCCCCAGGTTTACTGCATCCCTTGGACCTTCTTATTGACGATGAAACACAGAAATTGCATCCGAATTTAATACAAATGGCACAATGCCGACTTAAGTACAAGAGGGCTGACACTCTCACTTTCTATGATTCGAACCTCTCCTGTGAGGTCAGATTTAGATTCCGATGCTTCACTTCAGGTTTACTGTATCTCTTGGACCTTCTTATTGACGATAAAACACAGATATCGCATCCGTATTCAATATAAATGGCACAATGGCGACTTAAGTACAAGAGGACTGACACTCTCACTTTCTATGATTTGAACCTCTCCTGTGAGACCGGTTTTAAATTCCGATGCTTCAATTCAGGTTTACTGTATACCTTGCACTTTCTTATTGACGATGAAACATAGAAATTGCATCGGAATTTAATACAAAAGGCACAATGCCGACTTAAGTAAGAGAGGACTGACACCCTAACTTTCTATCATTTGAACCTCTCCTGTGACTCCAGTTTTAGATTCCGATGCTTCACTTCAGCTTTACTGTATCCCTTGGACCTTATTATTCACGATGAAACACATAAATTGCATCCGAATTCAATACAAATGGCACAATGTCGACTTAAGTACAAGCGGACTGACACTCTCACTTTCTATGATTTGAAACTCTCCTGTGAGTCCAGTTTTATGTTCCGATGCTTCACTTCTGGTTTACTGTATGCCATGCACCTTCTTATTGACGTTGAAACACAGAAATTGCATCCGAATTTAATACAAAAGGCACAATGCCGACTTAAGTAAAAGAGGACTGACACTCTAACTTTCTGTCATTTGAACCTCTTCTGTGAGTCCAGTTTTAGATTCCGATGCTTCACTTAATGTTTACTGTATCCCTTGGACCTTCTTATTGACGATGAAACATAGAAATTGCATCGGAATTTAATACAAAAGGCACAATACCGACTTAAGTACAAGAGGAGTGACACTCTAACTTTCTAAGATTTGAATCTCTCTTGTGAGTCCAATTTTTGATTCCGATGCTTCACTTCAGGTTTACTGTATCCTTTGGACCTTCTTATTGACGATGAAACACAGAAAATGCATAGGAATTAAATTCAAAAGGCACAATGCAGACCTAAGTAGAAGAGGACTGACACTCTCACTTTCTATGATTTGAACCTCTCCTGTGAGTCCAGTCTTAGATTCCAATGCTTCATTCCAGGTTTACTGAATCCCTTGGTCGTTCTTATTGACGATGAAACACAGAAATTGCATCGGAATTAAATTCAAAAATCACAATGCAGAGTTATGTACAAGAGGAATGACACTCTAACTTTCTATGATTTGAACCTCTCCTGTGAGTCCAGTTTTAGATTCCGATGTTTCACTTCAGGTTTACTGTACTCCTTGGACCGTCTTATTGACTATGAAACACAGGAATTGCATCCGAATTTAATACAAATGGCACAATGCCAATTTAAGTACAAGAGGACTGACACTCTCACTTTCTATGATTTGAACCTCTCCTGTGAGTCTGGTTTTAAATTCCGATGCTTCACTTCAGGTTTACTGTATACCTTGCACCTTCTTATTGACGATGAAACATAGAAATTGCATCGGAATTTAATGCAAAATCCACAATGCCGACTTAAATAAAGGAGGAATAACACTCTAACTTTCTATGATTTGAACATCTCCTGTGAGTCCAGTTCGAGATTCCGATGCTTCACTGCAGGTTTACTGTATCCCTTGGACCTTCTTATTGACGATGAAACACAGAAATTGCATCCGAATGTAATACAAATGGCACAATGTCGACTTAAGTACAAGAGGACTGACACTCTCACTTTCTATGATTTGAACCTCTCCTGTGAGTCCAGTTTTAGATTCCGATGCTTCCCTTCAGGTTTACAGTATACCTTGCACCTTCTTATTGACGATGAAACACAGAAATTACATCCGAATTTAATACAAAAGGCACAATGCCGACTTAAGTACAAGAGGACTGACATTCTAACTTTCTATGATTTGAACCTCTCCTGTGAGTCCAGTTTTAGATTCCGATGCTATACTTCAGGTTTACTGTATCCCTTGGACCTTCTTATTGACGATGAAATACAGAAATTGCATCCGAATTTAATACAAAAGGCACTATGCCGACTTAAGTAAAAGAGGAGTGACACTCTAACATTCTATGATTTGAGCCTCTCCTGTGAGACCAGTTTTAGATTCCGATGTTTCACTTCAGGTTTACTGTATCCCTTGGACCTTCTTATTGACGATGAAACACAGAAATTACATCCAAATTTTATACAAAAGGTACAATGCCGAATTAAGTACAAGAGGACATACACTCTTACTTTCTATGATTTGAACCTCTTCTGTGAGTCCAGTTTTAGATTCCGATGTTTCACTTCAGGTTTACTGTATTCCTTGGACCATCTTATTGACTATGAAACACAGGAATTGCATCCGAATTTAATACAAATGGCACAATGCCAACTTAAGTACAAGAGGACTGACACTCTCTCTTTCTATGATTTGAACCTCTCCTGTGAGTCCGGTTTTAAATCCCGATGCTTCACTTCAAGTTTCCTGTATACCTTGCACGTTCATATTGACGATGAAACAAAAAAATTGCATCGGAATTTAATGCAAAAGCCACAATGCCGACTTAAATAAAAGAGGACTAACACTCTAACTTTCTATGATTTGAACCTCTCATGTGAGTCCAGTTTTAGATTCCGATGCTTCACTTCAGGTTTACTGTATCCCTTGGACCTTCTTATTGACGATGAAAAACAGAAATTGCATCCGAATTTAATACAAATGGCACAATGTCGACTTAAGTACAAGAGGACTGACACTCTCACTTTCTATGATTTGAACCTCTCCTGTGAGTCCAGTTTTAGATTCCGATGCTTCACTTCAGATTTACAGTATTCCTTGCACCTTCTTATTGACTATGAAACACAGAAATTGCATCCGAATTTAATACAAAAGGCACAATGCCGACTTAAGTACAAGAGGACTGACATTCTAACTTTCTGTGATTTGAACCTCTCCTGTGAGTCCAGTTTTAGTTTCCGATGCTTCACTTAAGGTTTACTGTATCCCTTGGACCTTCTTATTGACGATGAAACACAGAAATTGCATCCGAATTTAATACAAAAGGCACAATACCGACTCAAGTACCAGAGGAGTGACACTCTAATTTTCCATGATTTGAATCTCTCCTGTGAGTCCAGTTTGAGACTCCGATGCTTCACTTCAGGTTTACTGTATCCCTTGGACCTTCTTATTGACGATGAAAAACAGAAATTGCATCGGAATTAAATTCAAAGGCACAATGCGGACCTAAGTAGAAGAGGACTGACACTCTCACTTTCTATGATTTGAACCTCTCCTGTGTGTCCAGTTTTAGATTCTGATGCTTCACTTCAGGTTTACAGTATACCTTGCACCGTCTTATTGACGATGAAACACAGAAATTGCATCAGAATTTAATACAAATGCACAATGCCGACTTAAGTACAAGAGGACTGACATTCTAACTTTCTATGATATGAACCTCTCCTGTGAGTCCAGTTTTAGTTTCCGATACTTCACCTCAGATTTACTGTATACCTTGCTCCTTCTTATTGACGATGAGACACAGAAATTGCATCCGAATTTAATACAAAAGGCACAATGCCGACTTAAGTACAAGAGGACTGACATTCTAACTTTCTATGATTTGAACCTCTAATGTGAATCCAATTTTAGATTCCGATGCTTAACTTCAGGTTTACTGTATCCCTTGGACATTCTAATTGACGATGAAACACAGAAATTGCTCCTCAATTTAATACAAAAGCACAATACCGACTCAAGTACAACAGGAGTGACACTCTAACTTTCTATGATTTGAAACTCTCCTGTGAGTCCAGTTTTAGATTCCGATGCTTTACTTCAGGTTTATTGTATCCCTTGGACCTTCTTATTGACGATGAAACACAGAAATTGCATCCGAATTAAATTCAAAAATCACAATGCCGACTTAAGTACAAAAGGACTGACACTATAACTTTCTATGATTTGAACCTCTCCTGTGAGTCCAGTTTTAGATTCCGAAGCTTCACTTCAGGTTTACTGTATCCCTTGGACCATCTTATTGACGATGAAACACAGAAATTGCATCCGAATTTAATACAAAAGGCACAATGGCGACTTAAGTACAAGACTACTGACACTCTCAATTTCTATGATGTGAACCTCTCCTGTGAGTCCAGTTTCAGATTCCGATGGTTCACTTCAGGTTTACTGCATACCTTGCACCGTCTTATTGACGATGAAACAAAGAAATTGCATCGGAATTAAATTCAAAATGCACAATACCGACTTAAGTACATGAGGACTGACACTCTCACTTTCTGTGATTTGAACCCCTCCTATGAGTCCAGTTTTAGATCCCGATGCTTCACTTCAGGTTTACTGTATCCCATGGACCTTTTTATTGACGATGAAACACAGAGTTTGCATCCCAATTTAATACAAAAGATACAATGCCGACTTAAGTACAAGAGGACATACACTCTTACTTTCTATGATTTGAACCTCTCCTGTGAGTCCAGTTTTAGATTCCGATGTTTCACTTCAGGTTTACCGTATCCCTTGGACCATCTTATTGACTATGAAACACAGGAATTGCATCCGAATTTAATACAAATGGCACAATGCCAAATTAAGGACTACAGGACTGACACTCTCACCTTATATGATTTGAACCTCTCCTGTGAGTCCAGTTTTAGATTCTGATGCTTCACTTCAGGTTTACAGTATAAATTGCACCTTCTTATTGACGATGAAACACAGAAATTGCATCCGAATTTAATACAAAAGGCACAATGCCGACATAAGTACAAGAGGACTGACATTCTAACTTTCTATGATTTGAACCTCTCCTGTGAGTCCAGTTTTAGTTTCCATGCTTCACTTCAGGTTTACTGTATCCCTTGGACCTTCTTATTGACGATGAAACACAGAAATTGCATCGGAATTTAATACAAAAGGCACAATGCCGACTTAAGTAAAAGAGAACTGACACTCTAACATTCTATGATTTGAACCTCTCCTGCGAGTCCAGTTTTAGATTCCGATGCTTCACTTAAGGTTTACTGTATCCCTTGGACCTTCTTATTGACGATGAAACACAGAAATTGCATCCGAATTTAATACAAAAGGCACAATACCGACTCTAGTACCAGAGGAGTGACACTCTAATTTTCAATGATTTGAATCTCTCCTGTGAGTCGAGTTTTAGACTCCGATGCTTCACTTCAGGTTTACTGTATCCCTTGGACCTTCTTATTGACGATGAAACACAGAAATTGCATCGGAATTAAATTCAAAAGGCACAATGCCGACCTAAGTAGAAGAGGACTGACACTCTCACTTTCTATGATTTGAACCTCTCCTGTGAGTCCAGTTTTACATTCTGATGCTTCACTTCAGGTTTACAGTATACCTTGCACCTTCTTATTGACGATGAAACAATGAAATTGCATCCGAACTTAATACAAAAGGCACAATGCCGACTGAAGTACAAGAGGACTGACATTCTAAATTTCTATGATTTGAACCTCTCCTGTGAGTCCAGTTTTAGTTTCCGATGCTTCACTTCAGGTTTACTGTATCCCTGGGACCTTCTTATTGACGATGAAACACAGAAATTGCATCCGAATTTAATACAAAAGGCACAATGCCGACTTAAGTAAAAGAGGACTGACACTCTAAACTTCTATGATTTGAACCTCTCATGTGAGTCCAGTTTTAGATTCCGATGCTTCACTTCAGGTTTACTCTATCCCTTGGACCATCTTATTGACGATGAAACACAGAAATTGCATCCGAATTTAATACAAAAGGCACAATGCCGACTCAAGTTAAAGAGGACTGACACTCTAACATTCTATGATTTGAACTCCTCCTGCGAGTCCAGTCTTAGATTCCGATGCTTCACTTAAGGTTTACTGTATCCTTTGCACCTTCTTTTTGACGATGAAACGCAGAAAATGCATCGGAATTAATTTCAAAAGGTACAATGCCGACCTAAGTAGAAGTGGACTGACACTCTCATTTTCTATGATTTGAACCTCTCCTGTGAGTCCAGTTTTAGATTCCGATGTTTCACATCAGGTTTACTGTATACCTTGCACCTTCTTATTGACGATGAAACACAGAAATTGCATCGGAAATAAATTCAAAAGACACAATGCCGACTTAAGTACAAGAGGACTGACACTCTCACTTTCTATGATGTGAACCTCTCCTGTGAGTCCAGTTTTAGATTCCGATGCTTCGATTCAGGTTTACAGTATCCCTTGACATGCTTATTGACGATGAAACACAGAGTTTGCATCCGAATTTAATACAAAAGGTACAATGGCGACTTAAGTACAAGAGGACTGACACTCTAACTTTCTATGAGTTGAACCTCTCCTGTGAGACCATTTTTAGAATCCGATGCTTCACTTCAGGTTTACTGTATACCTTGCTCCTTCTTATTGACGATGAGACACAGAAATTGCATCCGAATTTAATACAAAAGGCACAATGCCGACTTAAGTACAAGAGGACTGACATTCTAACTTTCTATGATATGAACCTCTCATGTGAATCCAATTTTAGATTCCGATGCTTAACTTCAGGTTTACTGTATCCCTTGGACATTGTTATTGACGATGAAACAAGGAAATTGCTGCCCAATTTAATACAAAAGCACAATACCGACTCAAGTACAACAGGAGTGACACTCTAACTTTCTATGATTTGAACCTCTCCTGTGAGTCCAGTTTTAGATTCCGATGCTTCACTTCAGGTTTATTGTATCCCTTGGACCTTCTTATTGACGATGAAACACAGAAATTGCATCCGAATTAAATTCAAAAATCACAATGCCGACTTAAGTACAAAAGGACTGACACTCTAACTTTCTATGATTTGAACCTTTCCTGTGAGTCCAGTTTTAGATTCCGAAGCTTCACTTCAGGTTTACTGTATACCTGGGACCTTCTTATTGACGATGAAACACAGAAATTGCATCCGAATTTAATACAAAAGGCACAATGCCGACTTAAGTAAAAGAGGACTGACACTCTAACATTCTATGATTTGAACCTCTCATGTGAGTCCAGTTTTAGATTCCGATGCTTCTCTTCAGGTTAACTGTATCCCTTGGACCTACTTATTGACGATGAAACACAGAAATTGCATCCGAATTTAATACAAATGGCACAATGTCGACTTAAGTACAAGAGGACTGACACTCTCACTTTCTATGATTTGAACCTTTCCTGTGAGTCCAGTTTTAGATTCCGATGTTTCACTTCAGGTTTACAGTATACCTTGCACCTTCTTATTGACGATGAAACACAGAAATTGCATGCGAATGTAATACAAAAGGCACAATGCCGACTTAAGTACAAGAGGACTGACATTCTAACTTTCTATGATTTGAACCTCTCCTGTGAGTCCAGTTTTCGTTTCCGATGCTTCACTTCAGGTTTACTGTATCCCTTGGACCTTCTTATTAACGATGAAACACAGAAATTGCATCCGAATTTAATACAAAAGGCACAATGCCGACTTAAGTAAAAGAGGACTGACACTCTAACATTTTGTGATTTGAACCTCTCCTGTGAGTTCAGTTTTAGATTCCGATGCTTCACTTCAGGTTTACAGTATACCTTGCACCTTCTTATTGACGATGAAACACAGAAATTGCATCCGAATTTAATACAAAAGGCACAATGCCGACTTAAGTACAAGAGGACTGACATTCTAACTTTCTATGGTTTGAACCTCTCCTGTGAGTCCAGTTTTAGTTTCCGATGCTTCACTTCAGGTTTACTGTATCCCTTGGACCTTCTTATTGACGATGAAACACAGAAATTGCATCCAAATTTAATAAAAAAGGCACAATGCCGACTTAAGTAAAAGAGGACTGACACTCTAACATTCTATGATTTGATCCTATCCTGCGAGTCCAGTTTTAGATTCCGATGCTTCACTTAAGGTTTACTGTATCCCTTGGACCTTCTTATTGACGATGAAACACAGAAATTGCATCCGAATTTAATACAAAAGGCACAATACCGACTCAAGTACCAGAGGAGTGACACTCTAATATTCAACGATTTGAATCTCTCCTGTGAGTCCAGTTTTAGACTCCGATGCTTCACTTCAAGTTTACTGTATCCCTTGGACCTTCTTATTGACGATGAAACACAGAAATTGCATCCGAATTAAATTAAAAAATCACAATGCCGACTTAAGTACAAAAGGACTGACACTATAACTTTCTATGATTTGAACCTCTCCTGTGAGTCCAGTTTTAGATTCCGAAGCTTCACTTCAGGTTTACTGTATCCCTTGGACCATCTTATTGACGATGAAACACAGAAATTGCATCCGAATTTAATACAAAAGGCACAATGCCGACTTATGTACAAGAGGACTGACATTCTAAATTTCTATGATTTGAACCTCTCCTGTGAGTCGAGTTTTAGTTTCCGATGCTTCGCTTCAGGTTTACTGTATCCCTGGGACCTTCTTATTGACGATGAAACACAGAAATTGCATCCGAATTTAATACAAAAGGCACAATGCCGACTTAAGTAAAAGAGGACTGACACTCTAACCTTCTATGATTTGAACCTCTCATGTGAGTCCAGTTTTAGATTCCGATGCTTCACTTCAGGTTTACTGTATCCCTTGGACCTTCTTATTGACGATGAAACACAGAAATTGCATCCGAATTTAATACAAATGGCACAATGTCGACTTAAGTACAAGAGGACTGACATTCTAACTTTCCATGATTTGAACCTCTCCTGTGAGTCCAGTTTTAGTTTCCGATGCTTCACTTCAGGTTTACTGTATCCCTTGGACCTTCTTATTGACGATGAAACACAGAAATTGCATCGGAATCTAATACAAAAGGCACAATGCCGACTTAAGTAAAAGAGGACTGACACTCTAACATTCTATGATTTGAACCTCTCCTGCGAGTCCAGTTTTAGATTCCGATGCTTCACTTAAGGTTTACTGTATCCCTTGGACCTTCTTATTGACGATGAAACACAGAAATTGCATCCGAATTTAATACAAAAGGCACAATACCGACTCTAGTACCAGAGGAGTGACACTCTAATTTTCAATGATTTGAATCTCTCCTGTGAGTCGAGTTTTAGACTCCGATGCTTCACTTCAGGTTTACTGTATCCCTTGGACCTTCTTATTGACGATGAAACACAGAAATTGCATCGGAATTAAATTCAAAAGGCACAATGCCGACCTAAGTAGAAGAGGACTGACACTCTCACTTTCTATGAGTTGAACCTCTCCTGTGAGTCCAGTTTTACATTCTGATGCTTCACTTCAGGTTTACAGTATACCTTGCACCTTCTTATTGACGATGAAACACAGAAATTGCATCCGAATTTAATACAAAAGGCACAATGCCGACTTAAGTACAAGAGGACTGACATTCTAAATTTCTATGATTTGAACCTCTCCTTGAGTCCAGTTTTAGTTTCCGATGCTTCGCTTCAGGTTTACTGTATCCCTGGGACCTTCTTATTGACGATGAAACACAGAAATTGCATCCGAATTTAATACAAAAGGCACAATGCCGACTTAAGTAAAAGAGGACTGACACTCTAACCTTCTATGATTTGAACCTCTCATGTGAGTCCAGTTTTAGATTCCGATGCTTCACTTCAGGTTTACTGTATACCTTGGACCATCTTATTGACGATGAAACACAGAAATTGCATCCGAATTTAATACAAATGGCACAATGACGACTTAAGTACAAGAGGACTGATACTCTTAGTTTCTATGATTTGAACCTCTCCTGTGAGTCCAGTTTTAGATTCCGATGCTTCACTTCAGGTTTACAGTATACCTTGCACCATCTTATTGACGATGAAACACAGAAATTGCATCCGAATTTAATACAAAAATCACACTGACGACTTAAGTACAAGAGGACTGACATTGTAACTTTCTGTGATTTGAACCTCTCATGTGAGTCCAGTCTTAGATTCCGATGCTTCGCTTAAGGTTTACTGTATCCTTTGCACCTTCTTTTTGACGATGAAACGCAGTAAATGCATCGGAATTAAATTCAAAAGGCACAATGCCGACCTAAGTAGAAGTGGACTGACACTCTCATTTTCTATGATTTGAACCTCTCCTGTAAGTCCAGTTTTAGATTCCGATGTTTCACATCAGGTTTACTGTATACCTTGCACCTTCTTATTGACGATGAAACACAGAAATTGCATCGGAAATAAATTCAAAAGACACAATGCCGACTTAAGTACAAGAGGACTGACACTCTCACTTTCTATGATGTGAACCTCTCCTGTGAGTCCAGTTTTAGATTCCGATGCTTCACTTCAGGTTTACTGTATCCCTTGGACCTTCTTATTGACGATGAAAAACAGAAATTGCATCCGAATTTAATACAAATGGCACAATGTCGACTTAAGTACAAGAGGACTGACACTCTCACTTTCTATGATTTGAACCTCTCCTGTGAGTCCAGTTGTAGATTCCGATTCTTCACTTCAGATTTACAGTATACCTTGCACCTTCTTATTGACTATGAAACACAGAAATTGCATCCGAATTTAATACAAAAGGCACAATGCCGACTTAAGTACAAGAGGACTGACATTCTAACTTTCTGTGATTTGAACCTCTCCTGTGAGTCCAGTTTTAGTTTCCGATGCTTCACTTAAGGTTTACTGTATCCCTTGGAACTTCTTATTGACGATGAAACACAGAAATTGCATCCGAATTTAATACAAAAGGCACAATACCGACTCAAGTACCAGAGGAGTGACACTCTAATTTTCCATGATTTGAATCTCTCCTGTGAGTCCAGTTTGAGACTCCGATGCTTCACTTCAGGTTTACTGTATCCCTTGGACCTTCTTATTGACGATGAAAAACAGAAATTGCATCGGAATTAAATTCAAAAGGCACAATGCCGACCTAAGTAGAAGAGGACTGACACTCTCACTTTCTATGATTTGAACCTCTCCTGTGTGTCCAGTTTTAGATTCTGATGCTTCACTTCAGGTTTACAGTATACCTTGCACCGTCTTATTGACGATGAAACACAGAAATTGCATCAGAATTTAATACAAATGCACAATGCCGACTTAAGTACAAGAGGACTGACATTCTAACTTTCTATGATTTGAACCTCTGCTGTGAGTCCAGTTTTAGTTTCCGATACTTCACTTCATGTTTACTGTATACCTTGCTCCTTCTTATTGACGATGAGACACAGAAATTGCATCCGAATTTAATACAAATGGCACAATGCCAACTTAAGGACTAGAGGACTGACACTCTCTCTTTCTATGATTTGAACCTCTCCTGTGAGTCCGGTTTTAAATTCCGATGCTTCACTACAGGTTTACTGTATACCTTGCACCTTCTTATTGACGATGAAACATAGAAATTGCATCGGAATTTAATGCAAAAGCCACAATGCCGACTTAAATAAAAGAGGACTAACACTCTAACTTTCTATGATTTGAACCTCTCATGTGAGTCCAGTTTTAGATTCCGATGCTTCACTTCAGGTTTACTGTATCCCTTGGACCTTCTTATTGACGATGAGACACAGAAATTGCATCCGAATTTAATACAAATGGCACAATGTCGACTTAAGTACAAGAGGACTGACACTCTCACTTTCTATGATTTGAACCTCTCCTGTGAGTCCAGTTTTAGATTCCGATGCTTCACTTCAGGTTTACAGTATACCTTGCACCTTCTTATTGACGATGAAACACAGAAATTGCATCCGAATTTAATACAAAAGGCACAATGCCGACATAAGTACAAGAGGACTGACATTCTAACTTTCTATGATTTGAACCTCTCCTGTGAGTCTAGTTTTAGTTTCCGTTGCTTCACTTCAGGTTTACTGTATCCCTTGGACCTTCTTATTGACGATGAAACACAGAAATTGCATCGGAATTTAATACAAAAGGCACAATGCCGACTTAAGTAAAAGAGGACTGACACTCTAACATTCTATGATTTGAACCTCTCCTGCGAGTCCAGTTTTTGATTCCGATGCTTCACTTAAGGTTTACTGTATCCCTTGGACCTTCTTATTGACGATGAAACACAGAAATTGCATCCGAATTTAATACAAAAGGCACAATACCGACTCTAGTACCAGAGGAGTGACACTCTAATTTTCAATGATTTGAATCTCTCCTGTGAGTCGAGTTTAAGACTCCGATGCTTCACTTCAGGTTTACTGTATCCCTTGGACCTTCTTATTGACGATGAAACACAGAAATTGCATCGGAATTAAATTCAAAAGGCACAATGCCGACCTAAGAAGAAGAGGACTGACACTCTCACTTTCTATGATTTGATCCTCTCCTGTGAGTCCAGTTTTACATTCTGATGCTTCACTTCAGGTTTACAGTATACCTTGCACCTTCTTATTGACGATGAAACAGAGAAATTGCATCCGAATTTAATACAAAAGGCACAATGCCGACTTAAGTACAAGAGGACTGACATTCTAAATTTCTATGAATTGAACCTCTCCTGTGAGTCCAGTTTTAGTTTCCGATGCTTCGCTTCAGGTTTACTGTATCCCTGGGACCTTCTTATTGACGATGAAACACAGAAATTGCATCCGAATTTAATACAAAAGGCACAATGCCGACTTAAGTAAAAGAGGACTGACACTCTAACCTTCTATGATTTGAACCTCTCATGTGAGTCCAGTTTTAGATTCCGATGCTTCACTTCAGGTTTACTGTATACCTTGGACCATCTTATTGACGATGAAACACAGAAATTGCATCCGAATTTAATACAAATGGCACAATGACGACTTAAGTACAAGAGGACTGACACTCTTAGTTTCTATGATTTAAACCTCTCCTGTGAGTCCAGTTTTAGATTCCGATGCTTCACTTCAGGTTTACAGTATACCTTGCACCATCTTATTGACGATGAAACACAGAAATTGCATCCGAATTTAATACAAAAATCACACTGCCGACTTAAGTACAAGAGGACTGACATTGTAACTTTCTGTGATTTGAACCTCTCATGTGAGTCCAGTCTTAGATTCCGATGCTTCACTTAAGGTTTACTGTATCCTTTGCACCTTCTTTTTGACGATGAAACGCCGAAAATGCATCGGAATTAAATTCAAAAGGCACAATGCCGACCTAAGTAGAAGTGGACTGACACTCTCATTTTCTATGATTTGAACCTCTCCTGTGAGTCCAGTTTTAGATTCCGATGTTTCACATCAGGTTTACTGTATACCTTGCACCTTCTTATTGACGATGAAACACAGAAATTGCATCGGAAATAAATTCAAAAGACACAATGCCGACTTAAGTACAAGAGGACGGACACTCTCACTTTCTATGATGTGAACCTCTCCTGTGAGTCCAGTTTTAGATTCCGATGCTTCAATTCAGCTTTACTGTATCCCTTGGACCTGCATATTGACGATGAAACACAGAGTTTGCATCCGAATTTAATACAAAAGGTACAATGGCGACTTAAGTACAAGAGGACTGACACTCTAACTTTCTATGAGTTGAACCTCTCCTGTGAGACCAGTTTTAGATTCCGATGCTTCACTTCAGGTTTACTGTATACCTTGCTCCTTCTTATTGACGATGAGACACAGAAATTGCATCCGAATTTAATACAAAAGGCACAATGCCGACTTAGGTACAAGAGGACTGACATTCTAACTTTCTATGATTTGAACCTCTCATGTGAATCCAATTTTAGATTCCGATGCTTCACTTCAGGTTTATTGTATCCCTTGGACCTTCTTATTGACGATGAAACACAGAAATTGCATCCAAATTTAATTCAAAAAACACAATGCCGACTTAAGTACAAAAGGACTGACACTCTAACTTTCTATGATTTGAACCTTTCATGTGAGTCCAGTTTTAGAATCCGAAGCTTCACTTCAGGTTTACTGTATCCCTTGGACATTCTTATTGACGATGAAACACAGAAATTGCATCCGAATTTAATACAAAAGGCACATTGGCGACTTAAGTACAAGTCTACTGACACTCTCAATTTCTATGATGTGAACCTCTCCTGTGAGTCCAGTTTCAGATTCCGATGCTTCACTTCAAGTTTACAGTATACCTTGCACATTCTTATTGACGATGAAATACAGAAATTGCATCCGTATTTAATACAAAAGGCACAATGCCGACATAAGTACAAGAGGACTGACATTCTAACTTTCTATGATTTGAACCTCTCCTGTGAGTCCAGTTTTAGTTTCCGATGCTTCACTTCAGGTTTACTGTATCCCTGGGACCTTCTTATTGACGATGAAACACAGAAATTGCATCCGAATTTAATACAAAAGGCACAATGCCGACCTAAGTAAAAGAGGACTGACACTCTAACGTTCTATGATTTGAACCTCTCATGTGAGTCCAGTTTTAGATTCCGATGTTTCACTTCAGGTTTACTGTATCCCTTGGACCTACTTATTGACGATGAAACACAGAAATTGCATACGAATTTAATACAAATGGCACAATGTCGACTTAAGTACAAGAGGACTGACACTCTCACTTTCTATGATTTGAACCTCTCCTGTGAGTCCACTTTTAGATTCCGATGTTTCACTTCAGGTTTACAGTATACCTTGCACCTTCTTATTGACGATGAAACACAGAAATTGCATGCGAATGTAATACAAAAGGCACAATGCCGACTTAAGTACAAGAGGACTGACATTCTAACTTTCTATGATTTGAACCTCTCCTGTGAGTCCAGTTTTAGTTTCCGATGCTTCACTTCAGGTTTACTGTATCCCTTGGACCTTCTTATTGACGATGAAACACAGAAATTGCATCCGAATTTAATACAAAAGGCACAATGCCGACTTAAGTAAAAGAGGACTGACACTCTAACATTTTATGATTTGAACCTCTCCTGAGAGTCCAGTTTTAGATTCCGATGCTTCACTTCAGGTTTACAGTATACCTTGCACCTTCTTATTGACGATGAAACACAGAAATTGCATCCGAATTTAATACAAAAGGCACAATGCCGACTTAAGTACAAGAGGACTGACATTCTAACTTTCTATGATTTGAACCTCTCCTGTGAGTCCAGTTTTAGTTTCCGATGCTTCACTTCAGGTTTACTGTATCCCTTGGACCTTCTTATTGACGATGAAACACAGAAATTGCATCCAAATTTAATACAAAAGGCACAATGCCGACTTAAGTAAAAGAGGACTGACACTCTAACATTCTATGATTTGAACCTATCCTGCGAGTCCAGTTTTAGATTCCGATGCTTCACTTAAGGTTTACTGTATCCCCTGGACCTTCTTATTGACGATGAAACACAGAAATTGCATCCGAATTTAATACAAAAGGCACAATACCGACTCAAGTACCAGAGGAGTGACACTCTAATTTTCAACGATTTGAATCTCTCCTGTGAGTCCAGTTTTAGACTCCGATGCTTCACTTCAGGTTTACTGTATCCCTTGGACCTTCTTATTGACGATGAAACACAGAAATTGCATCGGAATTAAATTCCAAAGGCACAATGCCGACCTAAGTAGAAGATGACTGACACTCTCACTTTCTATGATTTGAACCTCTCCTGTGAGTCCAGTTTTAGATTCTGATGCTTCACTTCAGGTTTACAGTTTACCTTGCACCTTCTTATTGACGATGAAACACAGAAATTGCATCCGAATTTAATACAAAAGGCACAATGCCGACTTAAGTACAAGAGGACTGACATTCTAACTTTGTATGATTTGAACCTCTCCTGTGAGTCCAGTTTCAGTTTCCGATGCTTCACTTCAGGTTTACTGTATCCCTGGGACCTTCTTATTGACGATGAAACACAGAAATTGCATCCGAATTTAATACAAAAGGCACAATGCCGACTTAAGTAAAAGAGGACTGACACTCTAACATTCTATGATTTGAACCTCTCATGTGAGTCCAGTTTTAGATTCCGATGCTTCACTTCAGGTTTACTGTATCCCTTGGACCTACTTATTGACGATGAAACACAGAAATTGCATACGAATTTAATACAAATGGCACAATGTCGACTTAAGTACAAGAGGACTGACATTCTAACTTTTTGTGATTTGGAACTCTCCTGTGAGTCCAGTTTTAGTTTCCGATGCTTCAGTTCAGGTTTACTGTATCCCTTGGACCTTCTTATTGACGATGAAACACAGAAATTGCATCCGAATTTAATACAAAAGGCACAATGCCGACTCAAGTAAAAGAGGACTGAGACTCTAACATTCTATGATTTGAACTACTCCTGCGAGTCCAGTCTTAGATTCCGATGCTTCACTTAAGGTTTACTGTATCCTTTGCACCTTCTTTTTGACGATGAAACGCAGAAAATGCATCGGAATTAAATTCAAAAGCCACAATGCCGACCTAAGTAGAAGGGACTGACACTCTCATTTTCTATGATTTGAACCTCTCCTGTGAGTCCAGTTTTAGATTCCGATGTTTCACTTGAGGTTTACTGTATACCTTGCACCTTCTTATTGACGATGAAACACAGAAATTGCATCGGAAATAAATTCAAAAGACACAATGCCGACTTAAGTACAAGAGGACTGACACTCTCACTTTCTATGATGTGAACCTCTCCTTTGAGTCCAGTTTTAGATTCCGATGCTTCACTTCAGGTTTACTGTATCCCTTGGACCTGCTTATTGACGATGAAACACAAAAATTGCATCCGAATTTAATACAAAAGGCACAATGCCGACTTAAGTAAAAGAGGACTGACACTCTAACATTCTATGATTTGAACCTCTCCTGTGAGTCCAGTTTTAGATTCCGATGCTTCACTTCAGGTTTACAGTATACCTTGCACCTTCTTATTGACGATGAAACACAGAAATTGCATCCGAATTTAATACAAAAGGCACAATGCCGACTTAAGTACAAGAGGACTGACATTCTAACTTTCTATGATTTGAACCTCTCCTGTGAGTCCAGTTTTAGTTTCCGATGCTTCACTTCAGGTTTACTGTATCCCTTGGACCTTCTTATTGACGATGAAACACAGAAATTGCATCCGAATTTAATACAAAAGGCACAATGCCGACCTAAGTAGAAGAGGACTGACACTCGCACTTTCTATGATTTGAACCTCTCCTGTGAGTCCAGTTTTGGATTCTGATGCTTCACTTCAGGTTTACAGTATACCTTGCACCTTCTTCTTGACGATGAAACACAGAAATTGCATCCGAATTTAATACAAAAGGCACAATGCCGACTTAAGTACAAGAGGACTGACATTCTAAGTTTCTATGATTTGAACCTCTCCTGTGAGACCAGTTTTAGTTTCCGATGCTTCACTTCAGGTTTACTGTATCCCTGGGACCTTCTTATTGACGATGAAACACAGAAATTGCATCCGAATTTAATGCAAAAGGCACAATGCCGACTTAAGTAAAAGAGGACTGACACTCTAACATTCTATGATTTGAACCTCCCATGTGAGTCCAGTTTTAGATTCCGATGCTTCACTTCAGGTTTACTGTATCCCTTGGACCTTCTTATTGACGATGAAACACAGAAATTGCATCCGAATTTAATACAAATGGCACAATGTCGACTTAAGTACAAGAGGACTGACACTCTCACTTTCTATGATTTGAACCTCTCCTGTGAGTCCAGTTTTAGATTCCGATGCTTCACTTCAGGTTTACAGTATACCTTGCACCTTCTTATTGACGATGAAACACAGAAATTGCATCCGAATTTAATACAAAAATCACAATGCCGACTTAAGTACAAGAGGACTGACATTCTAACTTTCTGTGATTTGAACCTCTCCTGTGAGTCCAGTTTTAGATTCCGATGCTTCACTTCAGGTTTACTGTATCCCTTGGACCTTCTTATTGACGAAGAAACACAGAAATTGCATCCGAATTTAATACAAAAGGCACAATGCCGACTCAAGTAAAAGAGGACTGACACTCTAACATTCTATGATTTGAACATCTCCTGCGAGGCCAGTCTTAGATTCCGATGCTTCACTTAAGGTTTACTGTATCCTTTGCACCTTCTTTTTGACTATGAAACGCAGAAAATGCATCGGAATTAAATTCAAAAGGCACAATGCCGACCTAAGTAGAAGTGGACTAACACTCTCATTTTCTATGATTTGAACCTCTCCTGTGAGTCCAGTTTTAGATTCCGATGCTTCACTTCAGGTTTACTGTATCCCTTGGACCATCTTATTGACGATGAAACACAGAAATTGCATCCGAATTTAATACAAAAGGCACAATGCCGACTTAAGTACAAGAGGACTGACATTCTAAATTTCTATGATTTGAACCTCTCCTGTGAGTCCAGTTTTAGTTTCCGATGCTTCGCTTCAGGTTTACTGTATCCCTGGGACCTTCTTATTGACGATGAAACACAGAAATTGCATCCGAATTTAATACAAAAGGCACAATGCCGACTTAAGTAAAAGAGGACTGACACTCTAACCTTCTATGATTTGAACCTCTCATGTGAGTCCAGTTTTAGATTCCGATGCTTCACTTCAGGTTTACTGTATCCCTTGGACCTTCTTATTGACGATGAAACACAGAAATTGCATCCGAATTTAATACAAATGGCACAATGTCGACTTAAGTACAAGAGGACTGACATTCTAACTTTCTATGATTTGAACCTCTCCTGTGAGTCCAGTTTTAGTTTCCGATGCTTCACTTCAGGTTTACTGTATCCCTTGGACCTTCTTATTGACGATGAAACACAGAAATTGCATCGGAATCTAATACAAAAGGCACAATGCCGACTTAAGTAAAAGAGGACTGACACTCTAACATTCTATGATTTGAACCTCTCCTGCGAGTCCAGTTTTAGATTCCGATGCTTCACTTAAGGTTTACTGTATCCCTTGGACCTTCTTATTGACGATGAAACACAGAAATTGCATCCGAATTTAATACAAAAGGCACAATACCGACTCTAGTACCAGAGGAGTGACACTCTAATTTTCAATGATTTGAATCTCTCCTGTGAGTCGAGTTTTAGACTCCGATGCTTCACTTCAGGTTTACTGTATCCCTTGGACCTTCTTATTGACGATGAAACACAGAAATTGCATCGGAATTAAATTCAAAAGGCACAATGCCGACCTAAGTAGAAGAGGACTGACACTCTCACTTTCTATGAGTTGAACCTCTCCTGTGAGTCCAGTTTTACATTCTGATGCTTCACTTCAGGTTTACAGTATACCTTGCACCTTCTTATTGACGATGAAACACAGAAATTGCATCCGAATTTAATACAAAAGGCACAATGCCGACTTAAGTACAAGAGGACTGACATTCTAAATTTCTATGATTTGAACCTCTCCTGTGAGTCCAGTTTTAGTTTCCGATGCTTCGCTTCAGGTTTACTGTATCCCTGGGACCTTCTTATTGACGATGAAACACAGAAATTGCATCCGAATTTAATACAAAAGGCACAATGCCGACTTAAGTAAAAGAGGACTGACACTCTAACCTTCTATGATTTGAACCTCTCATGTGAGTCCAGTTTTAGATTCCGATGCTTCACTTCAGGTTTACTGTATACCTTGGACCATCTTATTGACGATGAAACACAGAAATTGCATCCGAATTTAATACAAATGGCACAATGACGACTTAAGTACAAGAGGACTGACACTCTTAGTTTCTATGATTTGAACCTCTCCTGTGAGTCCAGTTTTAGATTCCGATGCTTCACTTCAGGTTTACAGTATACCTTGCACCATCTTATTGACGATGAAACACAGAAATTGCATCCGAATTTAATACAAAAATCACACTGCCGACTTAAGTACAAGAGGACTGACATTGTAACTTTCTGTGATTTGAACCTCTCATGTGAGTCCAGTCTTAGATTCCGATGCTTCGCTTAAGGTTTACTGTATCCTTTGCACCTTCTTTTTGACGATGAAACGCAGTAAATGCATCGGAATTAAATTCAAAAGGCACAATGCCGACCTAAGTAGAAGTGGACTGACACTCTCATTTTCTATGATTTGAACTTCTCCTGTAAGTCCAGTTTTAGATTCCGATGTTTCACATCAGGTTTACTGTATACCTTGCACCTTCTTATTGACGATGAAACACAGAAATTGCATCGGAAATAAATTCAAAAGACACAATGCCGACTTAAGTACAAGAGGACTGACACTCTCACTTTCTATGATGTGAACCTCTCCTGTGAGTCCAGTTTTAGATTCCGATGCTTCACTTCAGGTTTACTGTATCCCTTGGACCTTCTTATTGACGATGAAAAACAGAAATTGCATCCGAATTTAATACAAATGGCACAATGTCGATTTAAGTACAAGAGGACTGACACTCTCACTTTCTATGATTTGAACCTCTCCTGTGAGTCCAGTTGTAGATTCCGATCCTTCACTTCAGATTTACAGTATACCTTGCACCTTCTTATTGACTATGAAACACAGAAATTGCATCCGAATTTAATACAAAAGGCACAATGCCGACTTAAGTACAAGAGGACTGACATTCTAACTTTCTGTGATTTGAACCTCTCCTGTGAGTCCAGTTTTAGTTTCCGATGCTTCACTTAAGGTTTACTGTATCCCTTGGAACTTCTTATTGACGATGAAACACAGAAATTGCATCCGAATTCAATACAAAAGGCACAATACCGACTCAAGTACCAGAGGAGTGACACTCTAATTTTCCATGATTTGAATCTCTCCTGTGAGTCCAGTTTGAGACTCCGATGCTTCACTTCAGGTTTACTGTATCCCTTGGACCTTCTTATTGACGATGAAAAACAGAAATTGCATCGGAATTAAATTCAATAGGCACAATGCCGACCTAAGTAGAAGAGGACTGACACTCTCACTTTCTATGATTTGAACCTCTCCTGTGTGTCCAGTTTTAGATTCTGATGCTTCACTTCAGGTTTACAGTATACCTTGCACCGTCTTATTGACGATGAAACACAGAAATTGCATCAGAATTTAATACAAATGCACAATGCCGACTTAAGTACAAGAGGACTGACATTCTAACTCTCTATGATTTGAACCTCTGCTGTGAGTCCAGTTTTAGTTTCCGATACTTCACTTCATGTTTACTGTATACCTTGCTCCTTCTTATTGACGATGAGACACAGAAATTGCATCCGAATTTAATACAAGTGGCACAATGCCAACTTAAGGACTAGAGGACTGACACTCTCTCTTTCTATGATTTGAACCTCTCCTGTGAGTCCGGTTTTAAATTCCGATGCTTCACTACAGGTTTACTGTATACCTTGCACCTTCTTATTGACGATGAAACATAGAAATTGCATCGGAATTTAATGCAAAAGCCACAATGCCGACTTAAATAAAAGAGGACTAACACTCTAACTTTCTATGATTTGAACCTCTCATGTGAGTCCAGTTTTAGATTCCGATGCTTCACTTCAGGTTTACTGTATCCCTTGGACCTTCTTATTGACGATGAAACACAGAAATTGCATCCGAATTTAATACAAATGGCACAATGTCGACTTAAGTACAAGAGGACTGACACTCTCACTTTCTATGATTTGAACCTCTCCTGTGAGTCCAGTTTTAGATTCCGATGCTTCACTTCAGGTTTACAGTATACCTTGCACCTTCTTATTGACGATGAAACACAGAAATTGCATCCGAATTTAATACAAAAGGCACAATGCCGACATAAGTACAAGAGGACTGACATTCTAACTTTCTATGATTTGAACCTCTCCTGTGAGTCTAGTTTTAGTTTCCGATGCTTCACTTCAGGTTTACTGTATCCCTTGGACCTTCTTATTGACGATGAAACACAGAAATTGCATCGGAATTTAATACAAAAGGCACAATGCCGACTTAAGTAAAAGAGGACTGACACTCTAACATTCTATGATTTGAACCTCTCCTGCGAGTCCAGTTTTTGATTCCGATGCTTCACTTAAGGTTTACTGTATCCCTTGGACCTTCTTATTGACGATGAAACACAGAAATTGCATCCGAATTTAATACAAAAGGCACAATACCGACTCTAGTACCAGAGGAGTGACACTCTAATTTTCAATTATTTGAATCTCTCCTGTGAGTCGAGTTTAAGACTCCGATGCTTCACTTCAGGTTTACTGTATCCCTTGGACCTTCTTATTGACGATGAAACACAGAAATTGCATCGGAATTAAATTCAAAATGCACAATGCCGACCTAAGTAGAAGAGGACTGACACTCTCACTTTCTATGATTTGAACCTCTCCTGTCAGTCCAGTTTTACATTCTGATGCTTCACTTCAGGTTTACAGTATACCTTGCACCTTCTTATTGACGATGAAACACAGAAATTGCATCCGAATTTAATACAAAAGGCACAATGCCGACTTAAGTACAAGAGGACTGACATTCTAAATTTCTATGATTTGAACCTCTCCTGTGAGTCCAGTTTTAGTTTCCGATGCTTCGCTTCAGGTTTACTGTATCCCTGGGACCTTCTTATTGACGATGAAACACAGAAATTGCATCCGAATTTAATACAAAAGGCACAATGCCGACTTAAGTAAAAGAGGACTGACACTCTAACCTTCTATGATTTGAACCTCTCATGTGAGTCCAGTTTTAGATTCCGATGCTTCACTTCAGGTTTACTGTATACCTTGGACCATCTTATTGACGATGAAACACAGAAATTGCATCCGAATTTAATACAAATGGCACAATGACGACTTAAGTACAAGAGGACTGACACTCTTAGTTTCTATGATTTAAACCTCTCCTGTGAGTCCAGTTTTAGATTCCGATGCTTCACTTCAGGTTTACAGTATACCTTGCACCATCTTATTGACGATGAAACACAGAAATTGCATCCGAATTTAATACAAAAATCACACTGCCGACTTAAGTACAAGAGGACTGACATTGTAACTTTCTGTGATTTGAACCTCTCATGTGAGTCCAGTCTTAGATTCCGATGCTTCACTTAAGGTTTACTGTATCCTTTGCACCTTCTTTTTGACGATGAAACGCCGAAAATACATCGGAATTAAATTCAAAAGGCACAATGCCGACCTAAGTAGAAGTGGACTGACACTCTCATTTTCTATGATTTGAACCTCTCCTGTGAGTCCAGTTTTAGATTCCGATGTTTCACATCAGGTTTACTGTATACCTTGCACATTCTTATTGACGATGAAACACAGAAATTGCATCGGAAATAAATTCAAAAGACACAATGCCGACTTAAGTACAAGAGGACTGACACTCTCACTTTCTATGATGTGAACCTCTCCTGTGAGTCCAGTTTTAGATTCCGATGCTTCAATTCAGCTTTACTGTATCCCTTGGACCTGCATATTGACGATGAAACACAGAGTTTGCATCCGAATTTAATACAAAAGGTACAATGGCGACTTAAGTACAAGAGGACTGACACTCTAACTTTCTATGAGTTGAACCTCTCCTGTGAGACCAGTTTTAGATTCCGATGCTTCACTTCAGGTTTACTGTATACCTTGCTCCTTCTTATTGACGATGAGACACAGAAATTGCATCCGAATTTAATACAAAAGGCACAATGCCGACTTAAGTACAAGAGGACTGACATTCTAACTTTCTATGATTTGAACCTCTCATGTGAATCCAATTTTAGATTCCGATGCTTCACTTCAGGTTTATTGTATCCCTTGGACCTTCTTATTGACGATGAAACACAGAAATTGCATCCTAATTTAATTCAAAAATCACAATGCCGACTTAAGTACAAAAGGACTGACACTCTAACTTTCTATGATTTGAACCTTTCCTGTGAGTCCAGTTTTAGATTCCGAAGCTTCACTTCAGGTTTACTGTATCCCTTGGACATTCTTATTGACGATGAAACGCAGAAATTGCATGCGAATGTAATACAAAAGGCACAATGCCGACTTAAGTACAAGAGGACTGACATTCTAACTTTCTATGATTTGAACCTCTCCTGTGAGTCCAGTTTTAGTTTCCGATGCTTCACTTCAGGTTTACTGTATCCCTTGGACCTTCTTATTGACGATGAAACACAGAAATTGCATCCGAATTTAATACAAAAGGCACAATGCCGACTTAAGTAAAAGAGGACTGACACTCTAACATTTTATGATTTGAACCTCTCCTGAGAGTCCAGTGTTAGATTCCGATGCTCCACTTCAGGTTTACAGTATACCTTGCACCTTCTTATTGACGATGAAACACAGAAATTGCATCCGAATTTAATACAAAAGGCACAATGCCGACTTAAGTACAATTGGACTGACATTCTAACTTTCTATGATTTGAACCTCTCCTGTGAGTCCAGTTTTAGTTTCCGATGCTTCACTTCAGGTTTACTGTATCCCCTGGACCTTCTTATTGACGATGAAACACAGAAATTGCATCCAAATTTAATACAAAAGGCACAATGCCGACTTAAGTAAAAGAGGACTGACACTCTAACATTCTATGATTTGAACCTATCCTGCGAGTCCAGTTTTAGATTCCGATGCTTCACTTAAGGTTTACTGTATCCCCTGGACCTTCTTATTGACGATGAAACACAGAAATTGCATCCGAATTTAATACAAAAGGCACAATACCGACTCAAGTACCAGAGGAGTGACACTCTAATTTTCAACGATTTGAATCTCTCCTGTGAGTCCAGTTTTAGACTCCGATGCTTCACTTCAGGTTTACTGTATCCCTTGGACCTTCTTATTGACGATGAAACACAGAAATTGCATCGGAATTAAATTCCAAAGGCACAATGCCGACCTAAGTAGAAGATGACTGACACTCTCACTTTCTAAGATTTGAACCTCTCCTGTGAGTCCAGTTTTAGATTCTGATGCTTCACTTCAGGTTTACAGTTTACCTTGCACCTTCTTATTGACGATGAAACACAGAAATTGCATCCGAATTTAACACAAAAGGCACAATGCCGACTTAAGTACAAGAGGACTGACATTCTAACTTTGTATGATTTGAACCTCTCCTGTGAGTCCAGTTTCAGTTTCCGATGCTTCACTTCAGGTTTACTGTATCCCTGGGACCTTCTTATTGACGATGAAACACAGAAATTGCATCCGAATTTAATACAAAAGGCACAATGCCGACTTAAGTAAAAGAGGACTGACACTCTAACATTCTATGATTTGAACCTCTCATGTGAGTCCAGTTTTAGATTCCGATGCTTCACTTCAGGTTTACTGTATCCCTTGGACCTACTTATTGACGATGAAACACAGAAATTGCATACGAATTTAATACAAATGGCACAATGTCGACTTAAGTACAAGAGGACTGACATTCTAACTTTTTGTGATTTGGAACTCTCCTGTGAGTCCAGTTTTAGTTTCCGATGCTTCAGTTCAGGTTTACTGTATCCCTTGGACCTTCTTATTGACGATGAAACACAGAAATTGCATCCGAATTTAATACAAAAGGCACAATGCCGACACAAGTAAAAGAGGACTGAGACTCTAACATTCTATGATTTGAACTACTCCTGCGAGTCCAGTCTTAGATTCCGATGCTTCACTTAAGGTTTACTGTATCCTTTGCACCTTCTTTTTGACGATGAAACGCAGAAAATGCATCGGAATTAAATTCAAAAGCCACAATGCCGACCTAAGTAGAAGGGACTGACACTCTCATTTTCTATGATTTGAACCTCTCCTGTGAGTCCAGTTTTAGATTCCAATGTTTCACTTGAGGTTTACTGTATACCTTGCACCTTCTTATTGACGATGAAACACAGAAATTGCATCGGAAATAAATTCAAAAGACACAATGCCGACTTAAGTACAAGAGGACTGACACTCTCACTTTCTATGATGTGAACCTCTCCTTTGAGTCCAGTTTTAGATTCCGATGCTTCACTTCAGGTTTACTGTATCCCTTGGACCTGCTTATTGACGATGAAACACAAAAATTGCATCCGAATTTAATACAAAAGGCACAATGCCGACTTAAGTAAAAGAGGACTGACACTCTAACATTCTATGATTTGAACCTCTCCTGTGAGTCCAGTTTTAGATTCCGATGCTTCACTTCAGGTTTACAGTATACCTTGCACCTTCTTATTGACGATGAAACACAGAAATTGCATCCGAATTTAATACAAAAGGCACAATGCCGACTTAAGTACAAGAGGACTGACATTCTAACTTTCTATGATTTGAACCTCTCCTGTGAGTCCAGTTTTAGTTTCCGATGCTTCACTTCAGGTTTACTGTATCCCTTGGACCTTCTTATTGACGATGAAACACAGAAATTGCATCCGAATTTAATACAAAAGGCACAATGCCGACCTAAGTAGAAGAGGACTGACACTCGCACTTTCTATGATTTGAACCTCTCCTGTGAGTCCAGTTTTGGATTCTGATGCTTCACTTCAGGTTTACAGTATACCTTGCACCTTCTTCTTGACGATGAAACACAGAAATTGCATCCGAATTTAATACAAAAGGCACAATGCCGACTTAAGTACAAGAGGACTGACATTCTAAGTTTCTATGATTTGAACCTCTCCTGTGAGACCAGTTTTAGTTTCCGATGCTTCACTTCAGGTTTACTGTATCCCTGGGACCTTCTTATTGACGATGAAACACAGAAATTGCATCCGAATTTAATGCAAAAGGCACAATGCCGACTTAAGTAAAAGAGGACTGACACTCTAACATTCTATGATTTGAACCTCCCATGTGAGTCCAGTTTTAGATTCCGATGCTTCACTTCAGGTTTACTGTATCCCTTGGACCTTCTTATTGACGATGAAACACAGAAATTGCATCCGAATTTAATACAAATGGCACAATGTCGACTTAAGTACAAAAGGACTGACACTCTCACTTTCTATGATTTGAACCTCTCCTGTGAGTCCAGTTTTAGATTCCGATGCTTCACTTCAGGTTTACTGTATCCCTTGGACCTTCTTATTGACGAAGAAACACAGAAATTGCATCCGAATTTAATACAAAAGGCACAATGCCGACTCAAGTAAAAGAGGACTGACACTCTAACATTCTATGATTTGAACATCTCCTGCGAGGCCAGTCTTAGATTCCGATGCTTCACTTAAGGTTTACTGTATCCTTTGCACCTTCTTTTTGACTATGAAACGCAGAAAATGCATCGGAATTAAATTCAAAAGGCACAATGCCGACCTAAGTAGAAGTGGACTAACACTCTCATTTTCTATGATTTGAACCTCTCCTGTGAGTCCAGTTTTAGATTCCGATGCTTCACTTCAGGTTTACTGTATCCCTTGGACCTTCTTATTGACGATGAAACACAGAAATTGCATCCGAATTTAATACAAAAGGTACAATGGCGACTTATGTACAAGAGGACTGACACTCTAACTTTCTATGATTTGAACCTCTCCTGTGAGGACAGTTTTAGATTCCGATGCTTCACTTCAGGTTTACTGTATACCTTGCTCCTTCTTATTGACGATGAGACACAGAAATTGCATCCGAATTTAATACAAAAGGCACAATGCCGATTTAAGTACAAGAGGACTGACATTCTAACTTTCTATGATTTGAACCTCTCATGTGAATCCAATTTTAGATTCCGATGCTTCACTTCAGGTTTACTGTATCCCTTGGACATTGTTATTGACGATGAAACACAGAAATTGCTCCCCAATTTAATACATATGCACAATACCGACTCAAGTACAACAGGAGTGACACTCTAACTTTCTATGATTTGAACCTCTCCTGTGAGTCCAGTTTTAGATTCCGATGTTTCACTTCAGGTTTATTGTATCCCTTGGACCTTCTTATTGACGATGAAACACAGAAATTGGATCCGAATTAAATTCAAAAATCACAATGCCGACTTAAGTACAAAAGGACTGACCCTCTAACTTTCTATGATTTGAACCTTTCCTGAGAGTCCAGTTTTAGATTCCGAAGCTTCACTTCAGGTTTACTGTATCCCTTGGACCTTCTTATTGACGATGAAACACAGAAATTGCATCCGAATTTAATACAAATGACACATTGGCGTCTTAAGTACAAGTCTACTGACACTCTCAATTTCTATGATGTGAACCTCTCCTGTGAGTCCAGTTCCAGATTCCGATGCTTCATTTCAGGTTTACTGTATCCCTGGGTCATTCTTATTGACGATGAAACACAGAAATTGTATCCGAATTTAAAACAAAAGGCACAATGCCGACTTAAGTAAAAGAGGACTGACACTCTAACATTCTATGATTTGAACCTGTCATGTGAGTCCAGTTTTAGATTCCGATGTTTCACTTCAGGTTTACTGTATCCCTTGGACCTACTAATTGACGATGAAACACAGAAATTGCATCCGAATTTAATACAAATGACACAATGTCGACTTAAGTACAAGAGGACTGACATTCTAACTTTCTATGATTTGAACCTCTCCTGTGAGTCCAGTTTTAGTTTCCGATGCTTCACTTCAAGTTTACTGTATCCCTCGGACCTTCTTATTGACGATGAAACACAGAAATTGCATCCGAATTTAATACAAAAGGCACAATGCCGACTTAAGTAAAAGAGGACTGACACTCTAACATTTTACGATTTGAACCTCTCCTGTGAGTCCAGTTTTAGATTCCGATGCTTCACTTCAGGTTTACAGTATACCTTGCTCCTTCTTATTGACGATGAAACACAGAAATTGCATCCGAATTTAATACAAAAGGCACAATGCCGACTTAAATACAAGAGGACTGAAATTCTAACTTTCTATGATTTGAACCTCTCCTGTGAGTCCAGTTTTAGTTTCCGATGC